>NC_079441.1:72971608-73001608 GCF_903798145.1 Danio aesculapii | reverse complement strand
ATTATTATTATTATTTTTCTGATTATGTACAGCAAACAAGGAGCTCATTGTGATCAGATAACTTCAGAATTATATTTTAGCAATTTATAATTTCATTAAAAACATATTTTATGTTAAATAACAAAAATATTATCATTATTATTATTATTACTTTTTTTACTATTATTATTATTATTATTATTATTATTATTATTTTTACTTTTTTAACTATTATTATTATTATTACTATTATTATTATTATTATTATTATTATTATTATTATTATTATTACTATTATTATGATTATGATGATTATTATTATTATTATTATTATTATTATTACTATTATTATTTTTATTATTATTATTATTATTATTACTATTATTATTATTATTATTATTATTATTATTATTATAATTACTATTATTATTATTATTATTATTATTATTATTATTATTATTACTATTATTATTATTATTATTATTATTATTACTACTATTATTATTATTATTTTTACTTTTTTAACTATTATTATTATTATTACTATTATTATTATTACTATTATTATTATTATTATTATTATTTTTATTATTATTATTATTATTATTATTATTTTAGGTCATGTACAGCAAAATGGAGCTAATTGCAATCAGATAATTTCAGAATTAAAATATACTAAAATACAATTTTATTTAAAAATTATTATTTCATTTTATGATAAATAATATATTATTATTATTGAAATATATGAAATTATATATGAAATTCTGCATGCAAGTAAACATCACTATCCAACCCATTTGTGGATCAAAAAACATCTTTTATGGGGTCAAAATAAAAAAAACAATGGAACAAACATAAATGAAAATGTTTTTGCATTATTTTAGTTTGCTGTGTTTTATTATTAGACGTGTGTTTTTAAAAAAACATGCTAAAGATGTTGCCAACCTCGTTTTATCTCCTCTGACACTAATTGATTAATGCGTGAGTTATTAGCGGAGGTTATTCGTCTCTCTCTGAGACTGTAATGTGCATTTCTGCCCGGACCAGCGGAGCCTGTGAAGCGTTTTCAGCGCTGAATTGATGGAGTTTTAATCGAGTTTTAATTAGCTATCTCAGCTCCTCTTTTTAGTGCTCATCCGTCTCTCTCGGGACAGTATGGAAGTGCTCAGAGGCCATGCGTTATTATATCTTTCTTTCTTGTTTTCTCATGATCACAATACAATTTTTTGTTATTTTGACATTGAGTTTTGATTACTCGTTATCGCAACTTAATTTTCTCATCTCGACACATCAAAAGCTGTTTTCTTGTCATCACAACTTAATTTTCTCATCTCGAGACATCAAAAGCTGTTTTCTTGTCATCACAACTTAATTTTCTCATCTCAACACATCAAAAGCTGTTTTCTTGTCATCACAACTTAATTTTATTTGATCTCGACATATCGAAAGTTGATTTCTCATTATCATGACTTAATTATTAGTTTATTTTGACATTTCGAAAGTTGAATTCACATGATCAGACATATCAAAAGTTGTTTTCTTGTTATTACAACTTGATTTCTTTGCTATCTTGACATATCGAAAGTTGTATTCTCGTTATCTTGACTTAATTTTATTGTTATGTTGACATATTGAAAGTTGTATTCTCGTTATCATGACATATAGAAGGCTGTTTTCTTGTTATCACAACTTAATTTTGTTATCTCGACATATCGAAAGCTGTTTATTTTATTATCACGACTTGATTTTTTTCCATTATCTCGACACATAGAAAGTAGTTTTCTCGTTATCATGACTTAATTTTCTCATCATCTTGACATATCGAAAGTTGTTTCCTTGTTATTATAACTTGATTTCCTCGTTATCTCGATGTACTGAAAGTTTTCACGTTATAAACACTTGATTTTTGAGATACATCGACATTGATTTTTGCGTTATCTTGACATATTGAAAGTTTTCTTGTTATCAAAACTTAATTTTCTCATTATCTCTACATATCGAAAGTTGTTTTCTCGTTATCACGACTTAATTTTCTCATTATCTCTACATATCGAAAGTTGTTTTCTCGTTATCACAACTTAATTTTCTCATTATCTCTACATATCGAAAGTTGTTTTCTCGTTATCACAACTTAATTTTCTCATTATCTCTACATATCGAAAACTGTTTTCTCGTTATCACAACTTAATTTTCTCATTATCTCTACATATCGAAAGTTGTTTTCTCGTTATCACGACTTAATTTTCTTATTATCTCTACATATCGAAAGTTGTTTTCTCGTTATCACGACTTAATTTTCTCATTATCTCTACATATCGAAAGTTGTTTTCTCGTTATCATAACTTAATTTTCTCATTATCTCTACATATCGAAAGTTGTTTTCTCGTTATCACAACTTAATTTTCTCATCTCTACATATCGAAAGTTGTTTTCTCGTTAACTTGACTTAATTTTCTCATCTCTACATATTGAAAGTTGTTTTCTCGTTATCACAACTTAATTTTCTCATTATCTCTACATATCGAATGTTGTTTTCTTGTTATCATGACTTAATTTATTTGTTATTTTTTGGTGTACCATGTCCCAGGCGAAGTTGGCGAGCCAGTAGATGGTGGGATTGACGCCGCTCACGAACTGCAAGTGTTTGGCTTTACTGACACGCTCCTGGATGAGGAACAGCACGAAACTGGCCGGGATGAAGGACATAGCGAAGATCACGCAGATTGCTACCACCACGTCTGTAGACGATGACGCCCTGGAACACCAAAACACACAATGTAAGATTACAACTATGCTGAACTTATCATTCAAAAAAAGAGGTCTCTGCCCAAATGACAAAATACTCCAGTAATTACTATAGTGCCTTTGAACAATACTAATGTAAAGTGCTTGAATTAATCAGTTGTTCTGATTCTACGATTCTGGTTGCTATGGTAACACAAAAACTGTAGTAATTGATCTGTTGTGGCAATTCTACAGTTGCTATGGTGACACAAGAACTATGATAGTTGATCTGTTGTGTTGATTGTACAGTTGCTATGGTAACAGAACAACTATAGTAATTGATCTGTTGTAGTTATTCTAAAGTTGTTATGGTAACACAAAAACTGTAGTTATTGATCTTTTGTGGTGATTCTACAGTTGCTAACAGAACAACTATAGTAATTGATCTGCTGCGGCGATTCTACAGTTGCTTTAGGGACAAAAGAACTACAGTAGTTGATCTATTGTGCTGATTGAACAGTTGCTATGGTAACACAACTACAGTAGTTGATCAGTTGTAGTTATTCCAAAGTTGCTATGGTAACACAACACCTTTAGTAGTTGATCTGTTGTGCCGATTGTACAGTTGACATGGTAAAACAAATACTGTTGTAATTGATCTGTTGTGGTGATTCTATGGTTGCTATGTTAACACAACAACTACATTAGTTGATCCGTTGTGCTGATTGTACAGTTGCTATGGTAACAGAACAACTATAGTTATTGATCAGTTGTGATTCTACAGTTGCTAAGGTAACAACGACTATAGTAATTGATCTGTTGTGGTGATTCTACAGTTGCTATGGTAACACAAACAACAACTATAGTACTATAAACAAATTACCCAACACTTTAGTTTTCGACTAATACGTCAATACCCCACACCCATATAAAAAAATTACTATATTATTTTAGAGCAAGTGTTCATATACTACATTTTTTCCTGTGGTATATTCTATAGTGTTTTAGAACCTTACTACAGTAAATCGCAGTAACGTTGTAATTTGTTGTGGTAATAAAACTCGGTATGTGGCTTTTGCATTTCTGAAAGTATACATGTATTCATATATAATACCAGGAATTAGTTTTATTTAGTTCTTTCCCCTAATACCTTATTAATCAGAAAAATCTAACTGCCCTAGTTGTGAGTCTGTCCTCCATGCTGTGCTTGTAAGTCTGTGCTGTGTTTGTGTAGTTTGAGACTCACAGTGCTGCTGCTGAGAGCTGTTCTTTGGTCAGGTTGAGCGGGTGGTTGAATGTGGTGATGCCGTAATCGTCAGCTCTGCGTCCCGCCGGCAGATTCCCTCTCAGAGCGCCGTTACTGGCCACATTCAGGAACGACACCAGAGAGTGCCAGCCCGGATTGTAGAACCACACCTGCACACACACACCCACACGCAACACACAACACAAATACACAATCATTGGACAACACAAACATGCATACATGCAACAACACACACACAGGACAGCAGTCACATACAACACATATATAAAAACACACACAGCACAACAAACATATGTATACACATACAGTACACAAACACACGCACATGGACACGCACAAAGAGACACCACATAGTAAAATAAAACAAACGACAACACACAAACAACACACAAGACAACACGCCATAACACACAAAGAGAGACACATGTATGCGCACACAGGCACACATAGAGACATACACAAATACAACACACACCCATGTGGAAACACACACACACACACACACACACAAAAATATGACATTATAAATATTGCCTGGATTTGCAGGCAGTGAAGCTGTATGATTGTATTACTGTATGGAGCAGCACAGAAATAAAGGACATTACATGTAAAACATACATTATTCATAAAGACATTGCTCTGGGTACATTTGGTTGTACGTTTCAGATGACAAATCCACTAGAGGGCGCTGTGCGAATCGAAATAAATCCTTGAAAATGAAACGATCCACTCCCAGAGATGGGTTGCGGCTGGAAGGGCATCCACTGTGTGAAACATATGCTGGACAAGTTGGCGGTTCATTCCCCTGTGGTGACCCCAGATTAATAAAGGGACTCCGCCGGAAAGAAAATGAATAAATGAATGAAACAATCCTTTATTAGTCAATAATATGCTATATTGCATATATCATTAGTGTGAAAAGGAAACAAAATTAGACGTCGTCATACTCATTCATTTCCCTTTAGCTTAGTCCCTTCCAGCTGCAACCCATTAGTGGGAAGCACCCATACACTCTCACATGCATACACACAAACTACAGCTAATTTAGTTCATCAATTCCCCTATAGCGCATGTGTTTGGACTGTGGGGGAAACCGGAGCACCCGGAGGAAACCCACGCCAACATGGGGAGAACATGCAAACTCCACACAGAAACGCCAACTGACCCAGCCGGGACTTGAACCAGCGACCTTCTTGCTATGAGGCCACAGTGCTAACCACTAAGCGTCCTCGTCACCCCATTTTACCGACATACTCCAGTCAAACGTGCGTCATGTTTTCCATTGAGCCTGTGTTGATGATTTCTTACCTTCATATTGTCTCTGGTGCCCAACTCTAACAGAAACAGCCGGATGGCCTGGAAAATATCCTCAGACTGATTAAACTGCAGAAAGAGAAAGAATAGGAGGTTGAATGTCAGATCTTCGAGGAGAACGCTTATTTCTGCATCTGCGCGAGTAATATTGAACCCCAAATACAACAATATTACTTTTCTGCACTGGCACCTTCTACATGATAACACGACCAATTATTGCCTCATAATTATGCTACGATGCAACATGTAACTCTGTCTCGGCATGCTAAAACTCCTTTTCAATCAATGAAGAGATTTAGTATGGTAATGAATATGTAAATAACAAAGATGATGTGTTTGGTCTTGATGGAGTAAATCTGCTAAGCTGCTGCTGCTCTGATTATAGCAGAGCAAGTACCGAGACTTTATTACTTCCAGTATCTGCATGGAGGCCGCCATAGTGACCGGCATCTTCCGGTAGAATGCTGATAACTTCCATTTACAACTGATTAATCTTTTTTTGTTTGTTTTTCTAATTATTTTTAGGAGTTTTTCACCTTTAATGTACAGGACAGTGGAAGTTACAGACAGGAAATTATTGGGAGCAGAAAGAGGGGAAGGGTCGGCAAAGGACCTCGAGCCTGGAATCGAACTCAGGTCGCCGTGAGCACTATGGTGCTATATGTCAGCGCACTTAACCACTAGGCTATTGGCGCCAACCCAACTGGTTAATCTTGATCAGAAAATGGTTGTCAATGCCGTTTTTAGTGGCTTACAGAGTGTTTTTGTGGTCCACAACCTTGACTTCGAAAGATGTGCGTTAGAGACGTTATACTTCTGTCAGATGTGTTTCAAGCGCGAGAGAAAAACTTTCTACTATCTCAGCGTCTGCCGTCAGATCAGATGCTGAAATACAGCGTCAGTGTTCCCAACCTGTCAGCTGTTATACTGTGCTCAGCAGCTCATCAATACACACACACCATATTACTGAGCAAACCATATTACTGACATGAAACTTAACATTTGACGTTAAGTCATGCCATTTCCAAATAATAAAAGTGCTTTACTGAGACTCTGCTGGCTGATCTGCTTGTTGATTCTAATCGGGAGCTGTTTATGTTTAATTCAGTTCGTGTTGTGTAGTATTTACCATGGTGTGTGTTTTTCTGTCATATCAAAACGCCACTATTTTCACTTTGTGCCAGTCTTTCAATCAGTGTGTCAGGGGGACAATAACTGTGTGTGTCAAACACTTTGGTGAATTATATTTGTTTGGGTTGGTTATATATTTGGATCAAAGGGAAAACGATCACTTTAGTGATGACGCTGCTTCATTTAAATGGCACAAGATGCCGTCTGACGGTAAGGGTAAATGACTCCAAACGTTGTTTTTCTTTCCTATTATATGATCAGTCCAGCAGGTGGCGCTGATCGACAGCAGGATTAGTTCAAAGACGTTAAAAGCAAGTAAAACAGATTAAAACTATCGTTTCTAAGCGGTCGGAATGAGACTGTTTATAAGCATCAAGCTGGCGACCGGAAGTTCTTAGCATCCTCCTTACGCGTACACGCAAAGCATAATGGGTAATTTTGCATTCTAAGAAAAAGGTTTATATTTACAGACATGCAGACTGAGATTATAACAAACTACTGATGCAAACATTTAGTTGAAGTCAGAAATTTTCGCCCTGCTGTGAAATCCTCAATACAGTCATATAGCGGTGCGTGACTGTCAGCTGACGCGCTCCATAGTGATAAATAGAGGCTGTTTCCCAAACTGATTCTGCATACGCGATTTGAAGCAGAGTGAAAGTCTGGGTTCAGATGCGTGTTATATTAATTATTATTAATATTAATATTAATATTAATTAATTAATTAATAATAATAATAATATCTAAAGATGTCAAATCTTGGTGGGGTTTTTTCAAACACAACTAATTTCGCCCTAAATGAGCATAAACAGTTAGGAAAGCAATGGAAAGCTTTCATTATAACACTAGATCTGTGCATTTTTAAAGTGACACCTGTTATTTAATGTAATGAAAACACAAACATCTAAATAAGAGATTCATTCGCTGCTCTTTAATCAGAATGTGTAGGTTATACAGTGAAGAAACGGCTAATGAGATTTGATAGCTTGATTCTGTTTCATTATAATAGCTTTTAATTTTAATAAGCTGAACTGTTTGCTAATTTATTAGCTGCTAATGAATACTGTTTAATTTTTCTTTTCTAAATAATAATAATAAAACATATTACTGACCATTTAACTGTTTATTTACTATGAAACCGCTCCAAATGAACAGATTCAGTAATTTGGGGATTTTAAAAAGGAGGGGGGGGGGTATGGGGGTTGGGGGGATCCCTTATTATGGTGGGCATATCCCTTATTTTCACATCCCAATGTTGACAGGTATGGTGAATGCATTAACCAATAATAAAACCTTATGATAGAGTGTGACTGAAAATATTCAGAGGACTGCCAAATTTAGGTTAAAATCATCAGAAATGCAAACGGTGACTGGCAACTTCAAAAAAACACACAAAAATAACAGCATTAAAATGCATCCGCTGCTCTTGTTCATGAACCAGAGATTAACAGAGGTCAGAGATTCACACACACACACACACACACTCCAATAGAGACTGATAGATCTCAAACACTAATGCTAATGCTAGCTGCTCCCCAGACGACACTGTAAATGAACACTAATCACCTTCGCTCGAACTCGAGTGAACATCTCCCGTGTCCATCTGAATGAGCGGTAGCAGAGGACACAGTGCTAACGTCCTGCTATTAGCATCACAGTCGTCCATCAGTGAGCTAAGCAGCATTAAAACACTATTAGTCGCGCGGACGAGACTCCACTCTCCCTCAGAGACTGTGATGCTAACATAATGACATGCAACTAGCCGTAACATCTGCACTGTTGGGCTAGCAAAAAAGCTAATTATAACGTGAAATTTAGATTCAAACTTGTATTGGTTTCTGGGTTATTTTACGTCTTTAATGATTAAACCCAGCTCCATTACTCTGATCTGCTTTGTTTGTCAAATGTGTAAATTATACAACAGGCCGGTTGAATGCTTGATTCTGATTGGCTGATGAACATTCTGTGAATACCCTATTCTAATCATTCTACACTCTGAGAAATGCTGGGTTGTTGTAACCCAACGTTGGGTCAAATACAGTCTAACTCAACTGTTGAGCTAAAAAAAGTGTAATTTATGATTGATTAAGAAAAATTAACCCAACACTGGGTTTGTCCAAATTTGACCCAACATTGGGTTATAATAACCCAGCTTTTTTTAGACAGTGATAGTTCTAAGATTGTACAGGTAGAACACTATAAAGTCTATGCAACAAAACAGTTTTATTTATTTTCATTACTTTATTACTTTTTTATTATTCTGTCTGTTGCACATGATCTGTTTACTCAGGTCCAATCCCAATTCTGTTTTTAAAATAAAATAAATAATAATAAAAAAAAATAAATTTAATTAAATAAGAAAATAAAAAAAACAAACCAAAATAAAATAGAAAAATTAAAAAATAATAATAATAACAATAAAAGAACAAAATAAAATAATAAATACATAAAAAACAAAACAAATAAATAAATACAATAAATTAAATAAAAAAATAACAAAAACAAACAAGAAAACTAAATAAAACTGAAAAATTTGATAAAAATTTTAATTTAATAATAAATACATTAAAAAACTAAACAAATTAATAAATAAATTTAATTAAAAATAATAACAAACCAAAATAAAAAATAATAAAATAAAATAATAAATATATAAAATAACAAAAATTCATGAATTAATAAATAAAATTAAATAGAAAAATTATAAAAAAACAAACCAAAATAAAATTGAAATATTGAATAAAAAAATTTAATTAAATTAAACAACAAATACATAAAAAACAAAACAAATGAGTAAATTTAATAAAAAAATTATCAAAAAACAAAGCAAAAAAATTTAAACAATAAAATAAAAAATAAAATAAAATAATTAATACGTAAAAAACAAAACAAATAAGTAAATAAAATTATAATAAATAAATTAAAAATAAAAAAGAAAAATTTTCTTTAAAAAATTAAATGAAATAAAATAAATACATTACAAACAAAAGAAACAAATAAATAATAAATTAAATAAATAAAAAAAAAACAAAATAAAATAGAAAAAAAATATTTAAAATGTTATTAAAAATAACAATAAATACATAAAAAATAAAGTAAATTAAATTTAAAAATAATAAAAAACAAACCAAAACCCCAAAATAAAATAGAAAAATTTTATAAAAAATAAAAAGAAATACATAAAAAACAAACCAAATAAAATAAATTTAATAAATGAATGAATAAATAAATAAATAAATATTTTTTATAAAAAAACAAACAAAGCCAAACTAAAATAGAAAAATAAAATACAAAACAAACCAAAATAAAATAAAATACGAAATAAAAACAAACCAAAACAATATAAAATTTATCAAAATTTTAAAAATTACAAAACCAAAACAAAATAAATAAATTATATTTAATTAAATGTATTTTGTGTACTTGTGCGAAAAAAAATGTAACAAATACATAAAAAATTATCAGCAAATATAACTATAAAGAATTATTATCAGTTAACATTTATTTACGCATTAACTAACAATTTCTCACCACAAACAATGCATTTGCTCCAATAATATTTTATATTAATGTTAATAAATAGTGCTTCTTTATATTTCTGTGTAAACTGTGAAACACTTCCGGTTTCTTCAATAATCCAAAAGCTCAAAAGAACATTATTTATTAGGAAAATAAATAACTGACATTAATTACCGTCGCTTTCAACCATTATAATGCATCCTCACTAAATAACAATGCATGATAAAGCAGCTTTTAGTACTATAAGGATGCTTGGCAGCGATACTAAACCATTTTGACTTTTGTTAATCTTCAAAAGACCAAAAGTGAATATAAAGTGATCAGAATTTACGAAGAGCGACTGATACTCTTTCCTAAGTATTAAAGCATTGAATGGGAAAAACATGATCTCCATATTTGATAAGTAAATGCTAATTGAGGAGCTGCTGGGAATTTTTCACACCATTTAAAAGCCTGACGTAAATAAAGCATCTTGATCACGGCACGCGCTCCATCCGCTCATGCATATTTACATGCAGATTTCACACCATGTTTGACACTTAACTGATAAACATGAATGCAAATAAGGCAAATTGTTGGATGAAGCCAATGCAAAAAAGGTGGTTGCTGCTTATTATTGAAAAATTCACATGCTGGCGCCATCAGGACTACAAAAAAAAGCTGTTTATAATGAAACAAACGCTTATTGTTATGATGAACACAAAGAAAGGGTGATGATCATGTGGTTAATCTAGACTACAGTTTTCATTTTCGTGTCGTTTTAGCTTCTCACTCACCGGCCACTTTATTAGGTACACCTTACTAGTACCGGGTTGGACCCCGTTTTGCCTTCAGAACTGCCTTAATCCTTCATGGCAGAGATTCAACAAGATACTGGAAATATTCCTCAGAGATTTTGCTCCATATTGACATGATAGCATCATGCAGATTTGTCTGCTGCACATCCATGATAGATATTTCCTCTTTGTCAGACCATTCTCTGTACACCCTAGAGATGGTTGTGCGTGAAAATCCCAGTAGATCAGCAGTTTCTGAAATACTCAGAGCAGCTCGTCTGGCAGCAACAACCATGCCACGTTTAAAGTCCCTTAAATCCCCTTTCTTCCCCATTCTGATGCTCACTTTGAACTGCAGCAGATCGTCTTGACCATGTCTACATGCCTAAATGACTGAGCTGCTGCCATGTGATTGGCTGATTAGAAATTTGCGTTAACAAGCAGTTGGAAAGGTGTACCTAATAAAGTGGCCGGTGAGTGTACATTGTAAAAAGCCCAATAGAAAGAAATATGAATTGAATTTAATAGTCAATATATATATCTACTTGTATATTATATAGCTATCAGACAGTATAATAATAAAGCATGTGCTCAGGTGTGTTTCTTACCTGTGAGACATTGAAGACTGATCTGAGGTCAGAGACCAGCGCTGTGATGTCAGACTCATTCAGCCTCACCTGAGAGTTCACTCCACCCACTGAGAGACCACCATACCTGCGCACACGCACACGATTATACAGACACACACACACACAGACACGATTATACAGACACACATATGCACATACACACACACACACATACACATACACATGCATATATACACAAACACACCCATGCTTATTCACACAAGCATGCACACACACATACGTGCATACACACACACACACACAGACACATACATACACACAAACACATACCTACGCACACACAAAAATAAACAAACATGTACACACACATGCAAACACCAAAACACACATGCACAAACATACTGTAAACACATTTCATTCACTACATGCGGTGAAGTGTGTGTGTGTGTGTGTGCATTCGTATGTATGCGTGTGTGTGTGTGTGTTTATGTTTGTTAGGGCGATGTTTGCATGTGCATCTGTGTATGTATGTGTGTATGTCTGTATATTGATGTGTGTGTGTGTGTGTGTGTGTGTGTGTTTATGTTTGTAATGTGCGTCTGTGTAAGCATGTGCATTCATGTGTGTATGTCTGTATATCGATGTGTGCGCGTGTGTGTGTGCTGTTACCGTATTTTCCCTGATTTCTGGTAGGTCTTGAGCAGGAAGTCAGTCATGTTTCTGCCCGTGACGTTCTGCAGGGTGTCTGTGGTGTTTTGAGTTCTCTACACACACACACACACACACACACACACACACACACACACACACACACACACACACACACACACTCAATATAAGTAGTCATTCACTAGTAAATGTTGAAGTGAGATGTGATTGGTTTGTTTACCGTCTCGCTTGTATAAAGCGAACACAGTAATAACTCATTTTAATAATCTGGATTATTGTTTACAGCACACTCCTGTCCAAAATACCAAACAAAAACAAACTAAAACTGACCCCACGTTTCCTGCTTTGCATTAAATGTCAGTTAGGACAGTGTTTCCCAACCCTGTTCCTGAAGGCACACCAACAGTACACATTTTCAACCTCTCCCTAATCAAACACACCTGAATCAACTCAGCAGAACATCAGAAGAGACTCCAACACCTGAAGTTAATGGGTCAGATAAGGGAGACATCCAAAATATGTACTGTTGGTGTGCCTCCAGGAACAGGGTTGGGAAACACTGAGTTAGGATGGCTGGGGAGTGTGTGTGTTGGTGTTTTGTGTTCCTCTGTCACTGCACAACACACACTATGATTTTAGCCCCGAGTTTGACTCGCCGACAGGTTGAGAAATCAGGGTGAACGATCAAAGATGCCATCTGAGGCTACGTTCACACTGCCAGGCTTAGAGCTCAAATCAGATTGTTTCTCACATCTGATGTTTCTGCATGGCTGTTGTGGCCCATATCAGATTTGCAGTGTGAACAGATCATGATCCTAAACTGACCCGCATGCGCTAAAGTACAGTGACGGACAGCACAAAACAGGCTCGTTTGAGCTGGCCAAACTCTGCGCAGAATCCATCAGGGGTGATCACCGTAACATGCATGACGGTTAGAAATGTGTCCGAGTTGCCTTCGCCTCGCTCTGACGTCACGCTGGCGTGTGCAAAAAACTCCCGTGACGGCGAGGCGGGTACCTCGGATTGAGCAGTCGGCAGCAGCTGCTCTCCAAAGACTGAGCTCACTTAGTGAAGTTTAGTTATAAGTGAAGTTTCATAAACTAATTTCCAGAGGAGTGTGTATGTTTGTTTGTCTGTCTGTGTTTTCTGCTGGTCTCATTAAAGCAGCTCTGGATTCATCTGAAACCCGGAGGCAGTGGATAAGAGTCATCCAAACACATCCGTGATTATGGTTCAAGACAAAACATCTCCTGCGTGTGTGTGTGTGTGTGTGTGTGTGTGTGTGTGTGTGTGTGTGTGTATAAGTGTGTGTATGAAGGACTCTTTTCTCATTCAATAAATCCAGTACTTGAGTAAATGTTTGCAAACTGGGTCATCAGTGTGTGTGTGTGTGTGTGTGTGTGTGTGTGTGTGTGTGTGTGTTTAGCAGTATATACTGAGAGAAAACTTGTTTACAGACAGAGAGAATCAGAGGAGAGTCTAAGTTTAAACTCGACGTTGTGTAGGAGTGATTTGCATTTCTGCTGACACGACACACACACACACACACACACACACAGAATGTAAACACATGATAATGAGCGTGTGCACTGTGAGTGGAGTTTTCTCCTGGATGAACTATGATCTCCTGTTGGATTTGATCATTTACTCGCAGCTTGTTAGCGTCCGCTCGACAAAACATTCCTCCACACGACAATCCGCAGATACCGTAGTAAATATGTAGTGTGCTGGAGCTTGGAAGGCCTCACGGTGGCTTAGCGGTTAGCACTTAGCACTAGGAGATATGAGCAAAATATCATATCCCGGTATTTGTAGGAGGAATGACGGTATACGATATATATTCAGTATTATACTTGAGAGTTAAAGCCTTCATTAAACATTTATTGAGCAAAATATAATTCAAACACAGAGGTTTCCCTCCCCGTTTACAAATAAACAGCAGCACTAAACAATAAGAGCTGCACAAAATCTCTGATAAATAAATACAGTACAGGTTTTTCTCCTGCTTAACACTATACACAGCTCTACTGTGCAAATAACAAAGTAAACAACTATAGAAAACAGAGCTACACCGTCAGAGCAAAAAACGACACACCTAAATAGTAACACAACAATGTATGTAATGTAAATATGAATGTAAATATGAAACACACAGTATTTTATGTCACAATTACAGTGTTGCTATAAGTAATCCTGTATCCCACAGTTAAATCAGCTGTGTATGTTTTATTAGTTACTCATTTACATGTGTGTATTGTGCACATTTATTAAACAGTGCACATGTCTAAATAAATCTAAAGAGAAGTCTTTCACTGCATGTAGAAAATCCTGCACTTTTCTTTTGTTTTGACTGAACTTGTCTTACTAAGTATTAAATAAGGAGATGAAAGCGAACAGACTATAGAAATGAGAACGAAATAGTTTGTGCTGTGATGAAATGCTGCTTAAGCATATGAATGCAAACAGAGCAGAACGCAGAGCTGAACGTGTTATAATGTAAACGTAAAGAAGAGACCGTCGTGTAATAAATACTGAACTCAGTGAATATGAGCTGCTTTCACTTTCGCGGTGTAAATTCGTCCCGTTTTGGCGTTTTTAATTGTGTTGAACACATTCAGGTGGTGTTTGTCAATTTGGCAAGGCTTCTGTGTTCGTTCTTGCTGTCAGTTGGGGAAGAAATGATCGGTAAAAGGTTTCTAATAAACCGCTGTGACAGCTGCAGGCGCTGTGTGACATGCGTGCACGCGAGGGGGAGTCAGATTTATCCGGGGAGTGAGATTTCGATACAACACTGGCACTGCATGTTCCTCCATGTGAAGTGTAGTGAAGGCACGATTCTTTCATTCATTCATTCATTTTCTTTTCGGCTTAGTCCCTTTATTAAACTGGGATCGCCACAGCGG
The DNA here is from genome assembly GCF_903798145.1 of Danio aesculapii. NCBI lineage: Eukaryota > Metazoa > Chordata > Actinopteri > Cypriniformes > Danionidae > Danio > Danio aesculapii. The sequence continues at coordinate 72,986,733 of NC_079441.1, read as the reverse complement.
AATGAACCGCCAACTTATCCAGCACATGTTTCACTCACCGGGTGCCCTTCCAGCTGTAACCCATTTCTAGGAAACATCCACACACACTCATTCACACATCACTCAACTTAGCCTACCCAATTCACCATGTGTTTGGACTGTTGGGGAAACCCGAAGGAAATCCACACGTACACAGGGAGAACATGCAAACTCCACACAGAAACGCCAACTGACCCAGCCGAGGCTCGAACCAGTGACCTTCTTGCTGTGAGGCGACAGCACTACCTACTGCGCCACTGCTCATGGAGTGAATCATTCATTTGCGCATGCGCACACTTATGCATATGGAGCTCACGTGCTGCCTTGGAGTGGTCTGTTTCGTGCAGAATGCGCATGTGTGGCCTCAAACCATATCCATATGAACGATATTGGATAATACCGCATCGCAATGGGGAATCATATCGATATATCGCCAGAACCTGATATACCGCCCAGCCCTATTAGCACCCTTAGAGCAAGAAGGTCACTGGTTCGAGTCCCAGCTGGGACATTTGGTTTCCTCCAGGTGCTTCGGTTTCCCCCACAAGTCCAAACACATGTGGTATAGAGGAATTGATGAACTAAATTGGCCATATTGTGTGTGTTAATGAGTGTGTATGGGTGTTTCCCAGTACAGGGTTGCAGCTGGAAGGGCATCCGCTGCGTAAAACATATGCTGGATAAGTTGGCGGTTCATTCCGTTGTGGCGACCCCTGATTAATAAAGGGACTAAGCGAAGGAAAATGAATGAATAATGCAGCTCGACTGAGGCGGTGTTCACACAGAGGGCTTTTTTCCTCCTTAGTGCACTACTTTTCTATTGTTTTTAACAAATCGCATACTATCCCTTCTAAATAGTATAGGAATTAGTGTTTCCCAAACTGTAGTATGTACGGCTCTATTGCCCACAGACGATAGAAAAGCAGAGGGAACTGAAAGTGGAGAGAGGAAGAAGATCACAGGGTGCGAGAAGGAACAGAAATGTGGATGAGGGCTGACAAATATGGAGGGGCAAGATTGTGTGTGTGTGTGTGTGTGTGTGTGTGTGTGTGTGTGTGTGTGTGTGTGTGTGTGTGTGTGTGTGTGTGTGTGTGGGTCTGACCTGTGGTGGCGGCAGACCCCCGGCCCCGGGTGGGCAGTCGGGCAACATGAAGCTGCGCTCAGGGGTGCTGCACTGACAGGCGGGAGACGGGTTCTGCAGAGTCCAGTTCCCTTTATCAAAGATATCACTGATGGACGGATCCACAGCAGGAGTGAACCAACCAGTGGAACCAGCAGAGACACACGGTAACTTACTGGGGAGGAAACACACACACACACACACACTTAACCAACCAGTGGAACCAGCAGAGACACAGGGTAACTTACTGGGGAGGAAACACACACACACACACACACACACACACACACACTTAACCAAGCAGAGGAACCAGCAGAGACACACGGTAACTTACTGGGGAGGAAACACACACACACACACACACACTTAACCAAGCAGAGGAACCAGCAGAGACACACGGTAACTTACTGGGGAGGAAACACACACACACACACACACACACTTAACCAAGCAGAGGAACCAGCAGAGACACACGGTAACTTACTGGGGAGGAAACACACACACACACACACACACACACACACACACACACACACTTAACCAAGCAGTGGAACCAGCAGAGACACACAGTAACTTGCTGGGGAGGAAACACACACACACTTAACCAAGCAGAGGAACCAGCGGTAACTTACTGAAGGAGGAAACACACACACTTAGCGTTTGAGTGTGTTTGTGTGAGTGTGAGAGAGTGTATGCGTGCATGAGAGTGGATGTGTGCGCATGCGTGTGTGTATTTATGTGTGTGTGTGTACTACTCACGGTATGGGGTTCGTGCTCATGCAGCGCGTCCCAAATCCTGGTGAGTTGAGCAAAGCTTTTGTCACCTTCTCCACCTGAACCACTCCAGGACCATCAAAACTACAACACACACACACACACACACACACACACACACACACACACACACACACACACACATAGAAATATACATCATAATCACTAAAATGATCTTCAGACCACACATTTATGTCTTAGTGACTGCATTTATTGATCAAAAACCCAGTTTACAGTAATATCATGTGTTTTTATTGTGAGTTCATGTTAAATGAGGGAAATAAAAACTCTTAATGATGAAGTAAACTAATAATAATGAAACAAACACTGAGCAGCTGATCATATAGATAAACCAGCACCTGTAGAAGGTGTTCTGCGGAGCTCCATACATCCAGGGCTGAAGCTCCAGACTGGGATATTCATTAAACGGAGGAACGATCAGAGAGAAGATCAGAGCCAAACACACGAAGAACGCCGGCAACACCACCTGATACAAAACACACACGCGCACACACACACACAATCAATGTAAAAAATAATAGAAAATAATTTTAAAATAGAGGTGGCATGGTGGCTCAGTGGTTAGCACTGTGGCCTCAGAGCAAGAAGGTCGCTGGTTCGAGTCTCAGCTGGGTCAGTTGGTGTTTCTGTGTGGAGTTTGCATGTTCTCCCCGCGTTGGCGTGCGTTTCCTCTGTGTGCTCCGGTTTCCCTCACAGTTCAAACTCATGCGCTACAGAGGTATTGATGAACTAAACAGGGCTGTGCTTCCCAAACAACGATGTAACTCGTGGATGAACTGTCATAGTACGATGCATCGGTTGGGAAAAGAACCATGTAGTGAGGAGTGTTTCCCAAAACCCGTAGTTTCTCTCTCGCAGATCTATCATTTGAACGCCCATAATGATGCTCTATACAGGGTGGAGTACAACTTCTTTAGAGAAGAAAAGCATAATTTCTTTGTGCAAATTATATTGTTTTACACGCACACGCATTCAAATCAAATCTAATATTATTTATGGTAAAAACATGCACTCGCTTTCCATATACATTGAAATATACGTAAATAGCACATATAGGGCCTGTTTCCTTTACAAATACTATGGAGAACATTACATATTCTATTGTAAAACATAGAATTACATGATCTAATTTCATATATACATCAATAAATAATCAGGAGATTTATTAAAAGTGAAATTTAGCTTGCAGTCTGCAGCATAATCCCACTTGAGGCTTTCTCCACAGCTATGAAGAATAAACCTTTTCTATTTTATCGGACCTGGGACCCTTTCTCTGATTATCTAGGAACCTCTAAGTCTCTAAGACTAAAAGCTTGTCTGTTAGACTCAGCCTGGATGTAATATTTTTTGATTATTATTCGAGTTATTATTATTTATTTGTTGTTTATTTATTTACTATGTAATTTTATTTACTATGATTATTATTTCATGTTTATTTTCCATGTGGGGGTCAGAACTCAAAAAAACTCAAATTACATGCATGACAGATATTATCTTTCTACTCAATGTAATTTTCTGACATGTTTTTGCACCAAAAATGTTCAATAAAAATATATTTGAAGAAAAAAAATAATAAAAAAATGAAATTTAATATTTATTATTTATTAGGAAATAAAAAAATCCTACTTTAATAATAACATTAATGATTATTATTATTATTAAGTAGGATATTGTTTATTTATTTTTTTAACAGTTACAAGTTGACACATGCAAACCACTGCAGAAATGTTCTACCCAACAGGCCCATGGCTAGGGCCAGACGTTTCTTGCTGAGAATTTTGGTAAAAATCTGCTGATTTCTGCTGAATTACTTTGGGAAGATCCTAACTAAAACATTAATATGTGAAATAAATAATAATCTCTTTTCAACTTTGATGTTTAAAATACAAATCCAATTAGATTCACTTTATTAGGTAAACAAAGCAAGTCTCTCATATAATATCTCTACTAAAGGACAGGAAATCTTACTGTACAAACGGCATTGTACATAAATCAGATGAACGTTTTCATATTAGTCAATAATATTATTGAAATTAATTTAAACACTGAATTAATATAGATTTACACTCATTTACTCTAGTAAATAAACAGAATTGATGATGGGCTGAAGATCTGCAGAATTCTGCGGGCGCAGATGCCGTGTGGGCCTACTCATGTCACATACAGTACAAACAAAATAACAAGCAAAATAATCTTGCTTTTCTTTTGACGTCAGATTATCTCGCTTACCCCATTGGCAGATTATTTAGCTTGCTTGCTTTAAGGAGAAACTTGAAACTTGAGCCTCATAATTTCTGAAAACAACACAATATTTAGTCAAGAAACTGCTCCTTGATTTCAGGAATTCAGATATTTGCATTAGAAACTATTTTATTTGCAGAGTACAGGTTTCCACCATTCTTCAAAATAACATCTTTAGCGTTTAACACACATTTCTTCTGAAAGCTTGTAAGAAATTATTATTATTAATTAAATTATAAATTATATATAATTTAAAATTAAATAGCGACAGCATTGCCAGTTTTGGGTGAACTATCCCTTTAAAAATGTAGCTTGCTCGACATGTAGGCTTCCACGCACGCTTATTTATTTTTCCATGACTTGATCTCTCTCTCGCTCTCTGGCAGACGAGCGTCATGTGCTTGTGTTGGCGTAGTTAAATGTGTAAAAGGGTTCGATTAAACACTTTTCGAAAACTGGCAGCGTCACCCCTCATTCCCGGCATAATTAATTTCTCTCTATTCTTCCCCTCTGCTATCTCTCCAAATGTTCTCCTTTCATTTTCCAGCCCTCTGCTGACAGACGGAGCGAAACCAGCGCACACAAAAAACCCCTCGACACGGCTTCACTCCAGCTGATTAATTACACTCCATGATTGTCCAATTAATTCAAACACCCAATTCAAACACGCTCTCTGTTTACACTGAGGAGAAATGTAAATGTACCGGAGACGGAGAACGCATCGGGAATAATGAAGGAGAAAACAATGGAGCATCTCTCCCCTTGAGAAAAGCAGGGCGTCGTGCACCAGCCAACTATTTCATTTGACCATCAGCTGAGAACACTACATAGACTGTATTTACTGTACATGCTGCATTCATAAACCCTGTGCTGGTAGCAGATAAAGGTTTGCAGCTGGAATACTGCATGCATATTCATGAGCTCACAGACTTATTTAACAAGTGTTTTTTTCTTCTTGATGGGCTGGTGCATTTGGTGTTAAACAGTTTTGCTTGGATTCACGTTGCAGCTCTGACCTACCCAAACCAATTAAACATATTAAATGCAGAGAGAAGGAGACTTGTGTGTGTGTGTGTTGATGAGTCTGGTGGTTTTACCTGAGCTATAATTCCCCTCCGGCTTCTGCGAGCGTGGTGGAATCGCTTGATAAAGAGAGCTAGAAACTGCTGTCTGATCAGGGACCAGCCCTTGATGACATCTGATCCTTTACCATTCGCACACATGGGCCGCTGCGTGTCTGTAACAAACAAACATTTCACATGGTGCTTGATTATGATTGATTATTTTACAGATCCTGTAGGTAATACAAACAACTCACACCTACAATATCCTGTCATATCCTATCACTGTTACAATCACCCAGTGTTACAGTCACCTCACTGTTATAGTCACTCCTGTGTAACAGTCTCATGAGTGCTACGGTTGCATCACTGCTACAGTCAATCTTGTGTTACAGTCGCCCCACCTTTAGTCACCCCACTATTACCACTTCAGTAATCACGGTGTATTAGCCAGTGCAATATTACAGTCGACCCACTCTTACAGTCACTCCAGTGTTACAGTGGCTTTGCTGTTAGTTGTCAAAACTGTTAGTCGCCTTAATGTTACACTCGCACTACTGTTACAGTCACCTCAATGTTACAGTCACAGTACTGTTACAGTCACCTCAATATTAGTCACATTACTGTTACAGTTCCCTTAATGTTACAATCACATTACTGTCACAGTCACATCACTGTTACAGTCACACTACTGTTACAGTCACATCACTGTTACAGTCACAGTACTGTTACAGTCACCTCAATGTTACAGTCACATTACTGTCACAGTCACATCACTGTTACAGTCACATCACTGTTACAGTCACATCACTGTTACAGTCACAGTACTGTTGCAGTCACCTCAATGTTACAGTCGCACTACTGTTACAGTCACATCACTGTTACAGTCACAGTACTGTTACAGTCACATCACTGTTACAGTCACAGTACTGTTACAGTCACCTTAATGTTACAGTCACAGTACTGTTACAGTCACCTCACTGTTACAGTCACCTCAATGTTACAGTCACCTCACTGTTACAGTCACACTACTGTTACAGTCACCTTAATGTTACAGTCACATCACTGTTACAGTCGCATCACTGTTACAGTCACAGTACTGTTACAGTCACCTCAATGTTACAGCCACACTACTGTTACAGTCACCTCAATGTTACAGTCACACTACTGTTACAGTCACATCACTGTTACAGTCACACTACTGTTACAGTCACCTCAATGTTACAGTCACATTACTGTCACAGTCACATCACTGTTACAGTCACATCACTGTTACAGTCACAGTACTGTTGCAGTCACCTCAATGTTACAGTCGCACTACTGTTACAGTCACATCACTGTTACAGTCACAGTACTGTTACAGTCACATCACTGTTACAGTCACAGTACTGTTACAGTCACCTTAATGTTACAGTCACAGTACTGTTACAGTCACCTCACTGTTACAGTCACCTCAATGTTACAGTCACCTCACTGTTACAGTCACCTTAATTTTACAGTCACATCACTGTTACAGTCGCATCACTGTTACAGTCACAGTACTGTTACAGTCACCTCAATGTTACAGCCACACTACTGTTACAGTCACCTCAATGTTACAGTCGCACTACTGTTACAGTCACCTCAATGTTACAGTCATATTACTGTCACAGTCACCTCAATGTTACAGTCGCACTACTGTTACAGTCACCTAATGTTACAGTCACAGTACTGTTACAGTCACCTCACTGTTACAGTCGCACTACTGTTACAGTCACCTCAATGTTACAGTCGCACTACTGTTACAGTCACCTCAATGTTACAGTCACAGTACTGTTACAGTCACCTCAATGTTACAGTCACAGTACTGTTACAGTCACCTCAATGTTACAGTCACAGTACTGTTACAGTCACCTCAATGTTACAGTCGCACTACTGTTACAGTCACCTCAATGTTACAGTCACAGTACTGTTACAGTCACCTCAATGCTACAGTCACAGTACTGTTACAGTCACCTCAATGTTACAGTCACAGTACTGTTACAGTCACCTCAATGTTACAGTCACAGTACTGTTACAGTCACCTCAATGTTACAGTCACAGTACTGTTACAGTCGCACTACTGTTACAGTCACCTAATGTTACAGTCGCACTACTGTTACAGTCACCTAATGTTACAGTCACAGTACTGTTACAGTCACCTCAATGTTACAGTCGCACTACTGTTACAGTCACCTCAATGTTACAGTCACAGTACTGTTACAGTCACCTCAATGTTACAGTCACAGTACTGTTACAGTCACCTCAATGTTACAGTCACAGTACTGTTACAGTCGCACTACTGTTACAGTCACCTAATGTTACAGTCGCACTACTGTTACAGTCACCTAATGTTACAGTCACAGTACTGTTACAGTCACCTCAATGTTACAGTCGCACTACTGTTACAGTCACCTCAATGTTACAGTCACAGTACTGTTACAGTCACCTCAATGTTACAGTCACAGTACTGTTACAGTCACCTCAATGTTACAGTCACAGTACTGTTACAGTCGCACTACTGTTACAGTCACCTAATGTTACAGTCGCACTACTGTTACAGTCACCTCAATGTTACAGTCACAGTACTGTTACAGTCACATCACTGTTACAGTCGCACTACTGTTACAGTCACCTCAATGATACAGTCACAGTACTGTTACAGTCGCACTACTGTTACAGTCACCTAATGTTACAGTCACAGTACTGTTACAGTCACCTAATGTTACAGTCACAGTACTGTTACAGTCACCTAATGTTACAGTCACAGTACTGTTACAGTCACATCACTGTTACAGTCGCACTACTGTTACAGTCACCTCAATGATACAGTCACAGTACTGTTACAGTCGCACTACTGTTACAGTCACCTAATGTTACAGTCACAGTACTGTTACAGTCACCTCAATGTTACAGCCGCACTACTGTTACAGTCACCTCAATGTTACAGTCGCACTACTGTTACAGTCACCTCAATGTTACAGTCACAGTACTGTTACAGTCACCTCAATGTTACAGTCGCACTACTGTTACAGTCACCTCAATGTTACAGTCGCACTACTGTTACAGTCACCTCAATGTTACAGTCGCACTACTGTTACAGTCACCTCAATGTTACAGTCGCAGTACTGTTACAGTCACCTCAATGTTACAGTCCCAGTACTGTTACAGTCAACTCAATGTTACAGTCCCAGTACTGTTACAGTCAACTCAATGTTACAGTGGCACTACTGTTACAGTTGCCTCAATATTAGTCAGATTACTGTAACAGTTCCCTTATTGTTACAGTCACACTATTGTTATAGTTGCACTACTGTTACAGGTGCCTAAAGGTTACAGTCCCACTGCTGTTACAGTCGCCTCAATGTTACATTCCCAATACTATTACAGTCACCTTAACATTACAGCCGTACTACTGTTGCAGTTGTCTGAATTGTTACAGTCACCCCACTGTAATAGTTACCCCATTGTTAGTCACCCTACCTTTACAGTCGCCTCACTGCCTCAATGTTATAGTCTTTAGTTCATGTTCATGCATTATTGGATTGATAACGGGATGCACAAGCATTTGCAGCTACAGCACCCCAATACTAAACGCTGTGGTCACAGATAAAAGTTAGCAGCTGGAATACTGTATGCATATTCATGAGCTCACAGACTAACCAGCATTTCTTTTAGGCTAGTGAATTAGAAGATAAACAGTCGACATATGAGTCCAAATCCATATAATACAGATAACTCACATGCTCGTATGCAAAAAAAAAAATGGAAGAACTTTTACTTACCCTCAACACGACTAGCGAATCTAACCTTCGCCTCTGTTCCAAAACAAAGAAAGCAGTCGAATTACACAAAGTCATCCATTTTTCAAGAGATGGTCTGCTGTGTTTATTCCACACGCATATATAAATGATATTTGTGTCAGTTTATGTTTGCTCGTACCATTTTTCACAGTTTTCGCATCTTTGCATTCCAGCGTGGAGCTGATACTCTGTATTCCTGATATCCTTGAGCTGCTTCTGGGCTTTTGTTTGGGCTTATCTGCGAGACATTAACACACACACACACACACACACACACTGCAGAGGTTATTCTGGAGAAGTACTTTCAGCTTATTCATCTGGCCTGTTCTTATCTAAGAGAGCATTAACACACGTATACACACACACACACACACACACACACACACACACACACACACACACACACACACACACTCTGAGGTGAGACAGGAGAGCACAATTGCAACACTTCATCTCGGCTCTTATTGGAGTGGCTTGTTCTTATCAGAAACGAAGCGTAAGGCCCTTAAACACACCGTACATCCTTCTGAAGGATCCCTTGTTGGAAACGAGAGCTTTGCGTTTATTTTTAACAAGATCCTTCATTATTTCAATCTGTTCTGAGCCGTTTGAGTGGCACATTTTCGCTAGGGCGGTTTTATAAAACTCTCACTATTTTGGACAGCTCTGCAAAGTGTGTTTCTGAGAGACAGTGTTTTATTAATTACATCCGACTAAACATACAACTCACAGCTCATTTGACTAATGCTACATGTACATGCTTTTAGGACTACATTTAAGACCTTTGTATTTGAATTGCAAACATTTACTGAGTTTTAATATGAACTAGGGTGCCACGGTGGCTCAATGGTTAGCACTGTGGCCTCACAGCAAGAAAGTCACTGATTCGAGTCCCGGCTGGGTCAGTTGACATTTCTGTGTGGAGTTTGCATGTTCTCCCTGTGTTGGTGTGGGGAGTGCTTAATTTGTAAGTTGTGAGGTCCCAGACCAGATCTGGGTAATGGATCCGGCATGTTACCAGAGGAGGGAGAGGTGTCGGACAGAAGTGAATAGTGTGTGGGGTTGTTGTCGTGGACGAAAGTGAGGAGTGTTGGTGAGTCGCGGAAGAAAGTGAAGAGCCGTGTGAGGAGGGGGATCGATAAAATGAGGTGCTGGATCAGATTTCAGAGGTGCCAGATTCAGCTTGTTCCAGCACAAATAAGCCCTGAATAGCCGCATTTCCACTATCGGGCCAGTGCGAGCCAGGGCTTTAATCGGGCCAGGCCAATAGCCCGGGAGGTTGAGAAATGAGGCCGAAATCATGTCGCGTTTCCACTGTCGGGCTAGTTGCTCGCAGCGAGTCACGCAAACACCGCCCCCAGAACGTCCCCCGAATCAAACGTCACACAACCCGCCCACTTCAGCGGGAACAAAAAACTCAAATTATAACCACAAACACAACCTGGCATCACTACGAGAGCTGGAAGATGGAGAACACCGAAGCGATTGCTCTTGTCTCCTCTTTACCTGACAGGAAAACTCCGCCTTTGTACGTAACCCCGCCCCGAAGCCCCAGTTGGCCCTCCTTGGCCCAAGGTATTCGGCGGGCCAAAAAAGGCTGGACGCTGGCCCCAAGGAAGCCCCGCTTTGGCCCGATTACGCCCCGGAAGTGATAGTGGAAACGCGACTGGCCTTGGCTCGCCCTGGCTCGCTCGCTTTAGGCGCGATAGTGGAAACGCGGCTAATGTGGATTTCCTCCGGGTGCTCCGGTTTCAGTCCAAACACATGCGCTGTAGGGGAATTGATGAACTAAATTAGCTGTAGTGTATGAGTGTGTGTGTAAATAAGTGTGTGCATGGATGTTTCCTAGTACTGGGTTGCAGAATAGTTGGCAGTTCATTCCACTGTGGTGAACCCCTGAAAAATACGTGACTAAACCGAAGGTAAATGAATGAATAAATAAATGAATGAATAATAAGAACTAATACACTTAATGTGATGCATATTTGTTAGTTACACATTAATACTGATTTCTGCATTGGAAAAGTTATAGATTAAAGATAATTAACTATTTGGAGCTTCAGTGCTCAGCATATATGATATCACCCCTCATAAATCTCTCTTTTAAATTCATACTTTTAGTAAGAAGCTCTACAATATTATACTTGTGCATAAACATTAGATTAGTCAGTACTAAAGCCAAATCTGGAGCTGATCTAACAAAATAACTTATGATAACGGTAAAAAAAACTAGCACACCCAAATTTATGTTATAGAAAAAATATTAAATACAAATTTTAAAAAAGAGGAAAATTATAAGAAGCAAAAAATGGAAAAATGATGTTGAAATTTTGTAGGTTGTAATTTTTTTGCAATATTTAACTTTCTTTATTTGTATTATCTTTCAATTTCTAAATATGTTTGATAACTAAAATATTATTGTCATAAATATATCTGCTTAATAAATCTGTTTTGTTTAAATGCACCAAAATACACTGCCTATAATCAACGGATAAAATATTCATTTTCAAAACGGGCTGTACTCAGATATGAGCACTGTATATGATTTTAGCAAATAAAGATTTGTATTACGATGACACAGTTTTAATATGAACTAATACACTCAATGTGATGCATTTCTGCTAGTTACACAATAATAATATTGATTTCTGCATTGGAAAGTTATTGGAGGCTATTTTAATTTGAGTTTAATAAAGATTTGTATTATGATTACACAATTTTAATACTAATAAACGCAGTTAATAGCATGACAAATACAGATTTCTGCATTGGGGAAGTTACAGTGCAGATTATTATTATTAACTATTTGGAGCTATTTTAATTTGAGTTAAATAGAGATTTTATTATGATTACACAGTTTTAATATGAACTAATACACTCCATGTGGGGTATATTTGTGATGCACACACATTGATAACATTGATTTCTGCATTGGAGATGTTAAAATGCTGATACTTATTAACTATTTACAGCTATTTGATTTGAATACATAAAGATTTGTATGATGATTACAAAATTTAATATGGACTAATACACTTAATGTAATGCATATTTGCTAGTTACACATGTATAATAGTGATTCCTGCACTGGAGTAGTTATAGTGCACATAATTAATTACTATTTGGAGTTATTTGATTTTAATTAAAGATTTTTTTTAATCAGATTAAAAAACATGCACTCAGTAAAATAACCAGCCTTTTTCATTCTGCTAAAATGCACGACATATGACCCCATACTACATTTAAACTGCACGATAATAATAATAAACAACATATAAACCCAGTTATCATGCATTAAAAACAGAAACAAGCCCATTATTATGTATGACTGAGATATATGCACCCTATTATATTTATTAGTTTATGCTAGAACTGTCATAGACGTCTTAAAAAGCATGGTGTGATCCTTTATAACAGGGGTCACCAATCTCGTTCCTGGAGGGCCGGTGTCTCTGCAGGGTTTAGCTCCAACTTGCCTCAACACACCAGCCTGGGTGTTTCAAGTACACCTAGGAAGACCTTGATTAGCTTCTTCAGGTGTGTTTGATTAGGGTTGGAGCTAAAATCTGCAGGACACCGGCCCTCCAGGAACAAGTTTGGTGATCCCTGCTTTATAAAGACATTTTATATGAAAGTGTACCATGAGATTCAACATCAACACCAGTGTCTTCAGCCACTTTCAGGAAGATCTGTGAAATTGAACACCAGGAAATTGAGTTATTACACAATCCATCAAAGATCAAGCAAAACTATCACAAATAAATGATATTAATTATATCTAATAAGATTTAAACGTGTTGTAATACACATTATAATCTTATTAGATATAGCTACTCGAAACTGTATTAATGTGTCACAAAATTGCTGCAATTTCTGGCAGTAATATGAAATTATTTTGACCCAACTCATTACTAAACATAATAGTTTTAATATCTGATGTATTTTCTCTTTGTAATGATGACAGTAAATAATAGTAGACTAGATATTCTTCAAGATACTAGTATTAGTAGTACTAGTAAGTCACATGTAAATGCTTGGTTAATTGGCTGGTTGTACAAAATGGCACCGGTGAGCTTCCAGGACGCAAGTGTGTGTGCGTTCACTTCCGGTCATATAAAACTATGAAGGAAGAGGTGAAGATCTCGCAGCTTTGTTACCAAAATTGAGCATGTTTAAAATAAAAACTAGGTTGTTTATCAGCGACAGGAGAGAACATCCTCACTGCATTGCTGCATTCCTCACTGCACTAATTTGCTTCCATTCTTTCCTTGCTGATGCTGAAGTTGGTGCTCAGTGGTTACTCAAATTGCGTTGGGATCATGTATTTTTCATAGCGATCGTTTCTCTGCGTTGTGTTATAATTATTATTTCTGGTCCCACTTTATATTTAGTGTCCTTAACTAGTCTGTACTTGCGTCAAACAATAAATACAATGTACTGACTGTGTTCATAATGTATTTGAGACACTTGTGGCGCTCTTGAGTTGGGATAGCTGTAGGGTTATGGACATGTTTATTGGTTTAAGGGTGGGTTTAAGGGTGGATTTAAGGTGTAATGGATGGTCAACAGTGTATTTACAAATGTAATTACAGAAATTAATCACAGATGTAATTACATACAGGTATTTAATCAAGCATAAGTACACAGTAAATACATGTATAAGTACATTGTGTAACGAATTCTTAATTTTTGGTGTAAGTGCATACACTTAATTAAGGACACTTAATTTAAAGTGGGACCTTATTGTTTAATAAAAAGAAGCTCCACACAAAAACGCTCATGCTGAAGTGATTTTATTTCGCTCCTGTATAACACACACAATTAGGCGATCTCTCTCGATAGCCTGTTTTGCTTCTCCTCTCAACAGACACAGCAGTCAAGAGCACAAGCTCTCACTATACATATACACTCACACTACAACATATGAGGTGTATAATATCAGCGATTGTAAATAGAAATAATAGTTATATAGTAGTAACAATACAATAAATAATCTTCCTTAAATAAAAATGATTCACTAAAGCGTTAGTGCTTCTTAGATATTAATCAACTGCAATGTCCATCCTTTGAACGTGAGCGGACATGAAGATGGCTATGCTTTGGGTTCGGTGCACATGGGGACTAAACCAAAAAGCTAGCCGGACTATACCAAAAAGGTGAGGGGGCGGTTGGGATGGGTGGCAATGAGGGTGGTGGAATTCCGGGAGATTTCCGGGAGACAGAACAATACTAGAGATGGGTCTGAAATACGGGAGACTCCCGGGAAAAACAGGAGTGTTGGCAGGTATGGCACATACCTTAGGAATGGTATAGCAGACAATTCGGACAGTTTTAAAAGCTTGACTTCTTCAAACCGCGGTAAACCTTAAAACGATTATCGTACAATGCGTAGAAGGAGCATCTTGGTCGATGATGCCGATCTCTCGGTGTGGGAAGTGTATAGTTAAAATTAGTGCACTGAGGAATGCAGCAATGCAGTGAGGATGTTCTCTCCTGTCGCTGATAAACTACCTAGTTTTTTTATTATTTTAAACATGCTCAATTTTGGTAACACAAATGCGAAATCTTCTGTCCTTCATAGTTCTACACGACCGAAAGTAAACAGGCACACACCTGCGTCTCGGAAGCTCACCGGCGCCATCTTGTGCAACTAGCCCATTAGGGTTAAGTTAGAGTAATTAGGCAAGTCATTGTATAACACTGGTTTGTTCAGGAGACAATCCAAAACTAATATTGTTTAAGGGGCTAATAATATTGACCTTAATATGGCTTTAAAACAATTAAGAACTGCTTTTATTCTAGCTGAAATAAAAACAAATAAGACTTTCTCCAGAAGAACCAATATTATAGAATATTACGTGTGTGTGTGTGTGTGTGTGTGTACCTCCTCCAGGCTGGTGTCTGATATGCCGTAGCTGGTGACGCCCAGTGTGTTTTTCTCCAGGTCGAGCTCTTTAAAGAGAGTGGCGAAGCTGCCGTTTGTGGCTCCGCTGTACGGCAGAACGTAAACCAGCTCCTGACCCACCGCCTCCAGAAACTCAGCCTCCGGGACGTGCCGGCGCACCAGAC
>NC_079441.1:72931608-72966608 GCF_903798145.1 Danio aesculapii | reverse complement strand
ATGGATGGATGGAAAGATGGATGATAGAGAGAAAACAGATGATGATAGAGAGAAAACAGTTGATGGATGGATGAATGAATAAATGGACGGATAGATGGATGATATGGAGAAAACAATTGATGGATGGATGGATGGATGGATGGATGATAGAGAGAAAACAATTGATCATGGATGGATGGATGGTAGAGAGAAAACAGCTGATCATGGATGGATGGATGATAGAGAGAAAACAATTAATCATGGATGGATGGATGATAGAGAGAAAACAATTAATCATGGATGGATGAGAGAGAGAAAACAGATAATGGATGGATGGATGATATAAAGAAAACAATTAATCATGGATGGATGGATGATAGAGAGAAAACAATTGATCATGGATGGATGGATGATAGAGAGAAAACAGATGATGGATGGATGAATGATAGAGAGAAAACAGATGATGGATGGATGGATGATAGAGAGAAAACAGATGATGGATGGATGGATGATAGAGAGAAAACAGATGATGGATGGATGGATGGATGATATAGAGAAAACAATTGATCATGGATGGATGGATGGATGATAGAGAGAAAACAGATGATGGATGGATGGATGATATAGAGAAAACAATTGATCATGGATGGATGGTATAGAGAAAACAGATGATGGATGGATGAATGATAGAGAGAAAACAGATGATGGATGGATGGATGATAGAGAGAAAACAGATGATGGATGGATGGATGGATGATATAGAGAAAACAATTGATCATGGATGGATGGATGGATGATAGAGAGAAAACAGATGATGGATGGATGGATGATATAGAGAAAACAATTGATCATGGATGGATGGTATAGAGAAAACAGATGGTGGATGGATGAATGATAGAGAGAAAACAGATGATGGATGGATGGATGATAGAGAGAAAACAGATGATGGATGGATGGATGGATGATATAGAGAAAACAATTGATCATGGATGGATGATATAGAGAAAACAGATGGTGGATGGATGGATGATAGAGAGAAAACAGATGATGGATGGATGGATGGATGATATAGAGAAAACAATTGATCATGGATGGATGGATGGATGGATGATAGAGAGAAAACAGATGATGGATGGATGGATGATATAGAGAAAACAATTGATCATGGATGGATGGATGATAGAGAGAAAACAGATGATGGATGGATAGATGATATAGAGAAAACAATTAATCATGGATGGATGGATGGATGGATGGATGATAGAGAGAAAATAGATGATGGATGGATGGATGAATAAATGGACGCATAGATGGATGATATAGAGAAAACAATTGATGGATGGATGGATAATGGAGAGAAAACAGTTGATGTTGATGGATGAATTAATAAATGGATGGATGGAGGGATGGATGGATGGATGATGCAGAGGAAACAGTTATTGATGGATGAATGGATGGATATATAGATGGATAAATGGATGGATGGTATAGAGAAAACAATTGAGGGATAGAGAGAAAACAGTTGATGATGGATGGATAAATGGATGATATAGCAAACAACGGATGGATGGACGATAGAGAGATATATAGATGATAGATGGATGTATGGGTGGATAGATGGATGGATGAATGGATGATGATGAGGCAGAGGAAACTGTTGATGATGGATGAATGGATGGACAGATAGATAAATGGATGGATGGATGGATGGTGTAGAGACAACAATTGATGGATAGATGGGTGGATGATAGAGAAAACAATTGATGGATGGATGGATGGATGGATGATGGAGAGGAAACAGTTGATGATGGATGATGGATAGATGGATAAATGGATAGATGATGGATGGATGATAGAGAAAACAATTGATGGATGCATGGATGGATAGATGGATAAATGGATGAATGGATGGTATAGAGAAAACAATTGATGGATAAATGGGTGGATGATATATAGAAAACAATGATTATGGATGGGTGGATGGATGGATGGATGGATGGATGGATGGATGGATGGATGAATAGATGGATGGATAAAAAAATGGATGGATAGATGATATAGAGAAAACAATTGATGGATGCATGGATGGATAGATGGATAAATGGATGAATGGATGGTATAGAGAAAACAATTGATGGATAGATGGGTGGATGATATATAGAAAACAATGATCATGGATGGGTGGATGGATGGATGGATGGATGGATGGATGAATAGATAGATGATATAGAGAAAACAATTGATGGATGTTGATGAAACAGTTGATGATGGATGATGGATAGATTGATAAATGGATGGATGGATGGATGGATGGTATAGAGAAAACAATTGATGGATAGATGGGTGGATGATATATAGAAAACAATGATCATGGATGGGTGGATGGATGGATGGATGGATGGATGGATGGATGAATAAATGGATGGATAGATGATAGAGAGAAAACAATTGATGGATAGATGGACGATAGAGAAATCAATTGATGTTGGATGGATGGATGGATGACAGAGAGGAAACAGTTGATGATAGATGAATGAATTGATGGATGGATGGATGATAGAGAAAACAATTGATTGTGGATGGATGTATGGATGATAGAGAGGTTTCCTGATAAGATGGATGATAGAGAGGTTAGTTGATGAAGGATGGATGGACAAAATAAACAGACAGATGATGGATAATACAATGGATGAACCAATAAATAAAACAACGGACAGATGGATTATGAAGACAAGGGTGGATGGATGGAGGGATGTATAGATTGATGGAAAGATGATGGACATATAAAACTATTAAATAGATGGATAAAACAATAGATGGTTGGATCAAACAATGGATGGATGCATGGATGAAAGGATAAACAATGGATGGATGTATTGATTAAACAATGGGTGAATTAACGTATTAAACAATGGATGGATGAATGGATGGATGGATGGATGAATGAATTAAACAATGGATATATGGACTAAACGGATGACTACAATGGATGGTTGGATAAACAATATATGGATGGATGCATGGATGGATGGATGGATAAAACAATGGGTGGATGGATGGGTTGATTAAACAAAAGGTGAATGAATGTATTAAACAATGGATGGATGGATGGATGGATGGATGGATGGATGGATGGATTAAACAATGTGTAGATGGATGGATGGATGGATTAAACAATGGATGGATGGACTAAACAAAGTATGAATAGATAAAATGAATGGATGGGTGGATGGATAGGTGAAACAATGGATGGATGCATGGACTAAACTATGGATGGATGGATAAAACAATCAATGGTTGTATTAGACAATGGATGGACTGATGGTGGACGGATTAAACAATAGATGGATGGGAGGATGGAATAAACAATGGATGGATGGATGGATTAAAAATCAGATAAATAGGATGGACTGATGGACTGATAGTTAATAAACATAAAAGACAGACAGACTTTCATCACTTTAGCTGGTTTCTGGCCTTCAGATGTCAGTCTTTAACTCCTGCTCAGGGAAATCTGCCTAATTGGCAATAAAAACACTACACGTTTAATTTATAATTATTGTCAATACTAATAAGTCTTGCGTTCCTCAGGGGCCTGAAACAGCACATTCAGCCCATTTCTGCTGGATCGGGTGTGTAATTAGAGAGCAGCTGATGATTATTTGATTAGTGCAGCCGATTATTGTCTGATTAATAATTTAGGAAAATGAAATGATGTGTACTAGTGCAGGTAATTGGGCAGAGAGTGGCCCTCACCCACTCACCAGAGAAAGAGTTTGGGAATTTGCGAAGTGTGTTGTTGTGTTGACTTTCTCTCAGTTCAGCTGCCCGTTCATAAGTCAGTTTCTATTCATGTTTTAGAAAGAAGTTTATTCGGCTCACCGAGGCTGTATTGGATTAAAGATAAACAGTAGCAGAGGTAATATCGTGTAAAAGGATTATCATCTAAAGCAGCTGTTTTGTATTTTAATCTGTTTTACTATTCCTCTGATTAAAATAGTTCAGCATCATTACTTGAGTCTTCAGCATCACCAAATCCTTCAGAAATCTTTTTAATATTCTGATTCGCCCCTCAAGAAACAGTTCAATCTCTTCTTCAAATTATTTGGAGGAATCTGAAATGGATGGATGCCAGATGGATGGATGGATCGGCAGATGGATGGATGGATGGATGGATGGACAGATCAATTGACAGATGGATGGATGATAGATAAATCAGTACAAAACAATGAATGAATGGATGGATTGACAGAAGGAAGGGATGGATGGATGGATGAACGGAGTGATCAATCAGCTGATGGATAGATGGACCAATCGATCAACAGATGGATGGATAATAGATAAACCAGTACAAAACAATTGATGGATTGATGGACAGATGGATGGACGAATGGAGTGATAAATCGACGGACCGATCAATCGACAGATGGAAGGATGAATAGAGGAATGGATGGATGAATGGACGGATCAGACGACGATGAATGGATGGACTGATTGATCGACAGATGGATGAATGAAGCGATCAATCGACAGATGGATGGATGGAGGAATAGATGGATGAATAGACAGATCAATGGACAGGTGGATGGATGGACCAAATGATCGACAGATGGATGGATGGATGATAAACCAGTACAAAACAAGGGCTGGATGGATGGACTGATGAATGGAGCGAACAATCAACAGATGGATGGATGGATGGATGGATGGATGGATGAATAGATGGATGGATTGATAAATAGACAGATCAATGGACAGGTGGATGGATGGACCGATTAATTGACAGGTGGATGGATGGATGGATGGATGGATGAATGAACAGGTCAGTCGACAGATGAATGGATGGACCGATTGATCGACAGATGGATGGATGGATGAATAGATGGATGGATGGATGATTAGACAGATCAATGGACAGGTGGATGGATGGACCGATTAATTGACAGGTGGATGGATGGATGGATGGATGGATGAATGAACAGGTCAGTCGACAGATGAATGGATGGACCGATTGATCGACAGATGGATGGATGGATGAATAGATGGATGGATGGATGATTAGACAGATCAATGGACAGGTGGATGGATGGACCGATTAATTGATAGGTGGATAGATGGATGGATGGATGGATGGATGACTAAATGGATGGATGGATGAATGAACAGGTCAGTCGACAGATGAATGGATGGACCGATTGATCGACAGATGGATGGATGGCTGGATGAATGGATGGATGAATAGATCGATGGATTGATGATTAGACAGATCAATGGACAGGTGGATGGATGGACCGATTGATCGACAGATGGATGGATGGATGGATGAATAGATGGATGGATGAATTGACGGATCAGTCGACAGATGAATGGATGGACCGATTGATCGACAGATGGATGGATGAATGAATGGATGGATGAATAGATGGATGGATGGATGAATAGACAGATCAATGGACAGGTAGATGGATGGACCGATTGATCCACAGAAAGATGGATGGATGATAGATAAACCAGTACAAAACAATGGCTGGATGGATGGACTGATGAATGGAGCGATCAATCGACAGATGGATGGATGGATGGATGAATGGATTGGATGGATAGTTGAATAGATGGATGGATGGATGAATAGACAGATCAATGGACAGGTGGATGGATGGACCGACTGATCGACAGATGGATGGATGGACTAATCAATCGACAAGTGGATGGATGATAGACAAACCAGTACAAACAATGGCTGGATGGATGGAAGAATTGTGGATGAATGATAAAAAGAATAAACCAAATTATGATGGGAGGATGGATGAATGGATGGATGGACGTATGGATGGACAATAGTTAAAGCAAAGAAAAAATGTTGCATGGATGGATGGATGAGTAAAATGGATGGATGATTCATGGATGAACAAAAGGATGTAGATTAAACAATGGGTGGATTGATGATTGATGGATGAAAAATAGATGGATGGATGGATGAAAAAAATAGATGGATGGATGAAAAATTAGATGAATGGATGAGTGGATGATTTCATGAAAGAATGAAAGAATGTAGATTAAACAATGTATGAATTAATGATTGATGGATGGATGGATGATATATAAAAATAGATGGATGAATATATGGACGATAGAAATAAAACAATGGATGGATGGATGGATGGATGGATTGATGGATGGATGAAAACTAGATGGATGACTGGATGTATAAAAAAGATTGTTGGATGGATGGATAAAGAAATAGATGGCTGAATGGATGGATGAAAAAAGAGATGGATGGATGGAAAAATGGATAGATGGACAATAAATAAACTAATACAAAACAGTGGATGGTGCATGAACAGATAGATGGATTGACAGACATATAAAACAATTGATGGATGAATGAAAGGATGATAGAGAAATAAAACAATGGATGGATTGATGGATGGATGGATGGATGGATGGATGGATTATTAAAATGGATGATTTCATGGATGAATAAAAGGATGTAGATTAAACAATGTACGGATTGATGATTGATCGATAAATGGATGATAGAGAGATAAAAGGATGGATAAAAGGATGGATGAATAAAAAAATAGATGGATGGATGAAGAAAATGGATGGATGGATGTACAATAGATAAATCAATACAAAATGATGGATGAACAGATCGATGGGTGAACAGACAGAGGTTTATAAGATCAGATGATCAATCAGAGAGAGCAGCAGGTGGAGCTGAATGTTCCGGCAGCACATTCTGCTTGCCGATGAGATATTTTATCAGTCTTTCTTCACTCCGACAAGGGGAGCAGAAAGGATGAGTGCAGGCTGGTGTCATCTCTTTCAGACATCCATAACCGTGTTAATTACCATCATTATCAAGCCTACTTGACTTCTGACTCCGCTTTTGCACTGATTTTTTTTGTCCTGATTCACAGAATAAATGAATACAGCAGGCTTACAGATCGGAGTCGACAATTTTTTTTAAAGCATTTTTGTTTTTTAGGTTAACTTTAGTTTGTTTCTTAATTTGTAAGGTCTATGGTCATTTCATGGCAAGACTAATATACACTACCTGACACAAGTCTTTTGCCTATTCAAGCTTTAGGAACAACAAATAATAACTTGACTCTATAATGGCAAAGAAAGCGTTCTAGCAGGACTCCCAGAGTTCATCAAGACTCTTTGTGTTCATCATCAACGTCTCCCCCTTCATCTTACCCCAGACATGCTTAATAATGTTCATGTCTGGTGACTGGGTTGGCCAATCCTGACCTTCTTTGCTTTTAGGAGCTTTAATGTGGAGGCTGAAGTATGAGAAGGAGCGCTATCCTGCTGGAGAATTGTCCCTCTCCTGTGGTTTGTAATGTAATGGGCAGCACAAATATCTTGATACCTCAGGCTGTTGATGTTGATCATCCACTCTGCAGATCTCTCGCACGCCCCCATACTGAATGTAACCCCAAACCATGATTTCTCCTGCACCAAACTTGACTGATTTCTGTGAGAATCTTGGCTCCATGCGGGTTCCAGTATGATTGGGATGTAGTTCAACAAATGATTCATAGGAAAACTCCACCTTCTGACACTTTTCCACATGATCAACTAGAAGTCAAGTTATTATTTGCTGCTCTTATAACTGAGATCCACCACAAGACTTTTGTCAGATAGTGTAGATACAAACACGTTACATAATAATAACTTCATAATTCAATAAGTCATGACACAAAAAAAATTTAATAAAACAACGGTTAGCTTAACCAGGCAAGTTATGTTAATTTTATATATATATATATATTTAGCCAAACTATAAGAAATATTACTTTCTCCAGAAGTAAAATACAACAGGAAATGCATTAAAACTGCTTTGTTAAAAAGCACTTGGGAAATATATGAAAAAAATAATAAAATTTCACAGAATGGTGAATAATTATGCATTCAAATGTATTTTTCCAATTAATGTTATTACTGCTATCTGTTGATCCACTTTTTAATGCAGGATGCATAAATTAAATAAGTTGTTCATTTTATTTTAATGTGTCGATGCAATGCACCAATCCCAGAATCCACAGTCTTTACATTGACTTCTGTACCTTGTTTATATTTGAGCAGCAGCTCCCAGATGCCTCTGCGTGCGTACGGATCCACTCCTGCTGTCGGCTCGTCCAGAATCACAACATTCGAGCCGCCAACAAACGCAATGGCGACAGAAAGCTTTCTCTGCATTCCACCTACACACAAACGACAGAGAAAGAGCGTCAGCTGGGGCCAATACCACGAAGCCGGATTAGCTGGCTAGCCTGATAAATGTCAGAATATGCTCTGGTTATGTTCTGGTTATGTTTAGGTTATGTTGTGGATATGTTCAGATTTTGTTTGAGCTGTTCAGGTTATGTTCTAATTATGTTCAGTTTATGTTCTGGTTATGTTTGGGTTTAATTTAGGTTATGTTCTAATTATGTTTAGGACATGTTAAGGTTATGTCCTGTTTTTTTTCTGATTATGTTCAGAGTGTGTTCTGGTTATGTTTAGGATATGTTCAGATTATGTTCTATATATGTTCCGGTTATGTTCCATATATGTTTAGGTTGTGTTTAGATTATGTTTTGGTTATGTTCAGGTTATGTTCAGATTATGTTCTATATATATTTGAATTATGTTTAAGACAGGTTCATATTGTGTTCTGGATATGTTTAGGTTGTGTTCAGATTATGGTTTGGTTATGTTCAGGTTATGTTCTATATATGTTTAGATTATGTTTAAGATCGGTTCATTTTGTGTTCTGGATATGTTTAGGTTGTGTTCAGATTATGTTTTGGTTGTGTTCAGGTTATGTTCAGATTATGTTCTATTTATGTTTAGATTATGTTTAAGATAGGTTCGTATTGTGTTCTGGATATGTTTAGGTTGTGTTCAGATTATGTTTTGGTTACGTTCAGGTTATGTTCTATATATGTTTAGATTATGTTTAAGATAGGTTCATTTTGTGTTCTGGATATGTTTAGATTGTGTTCAGATTATGTTTTGGTTATGTTCAGATTATGTTCTATATATGTTTAGATTATGTTTAAGACAGGTTCATTTTGTGTTCTGGATATGTTTAGGTTGTGTTCAGATTATGTTTTGGTTATGTTCAGGTTATGTTCAATATATGTTTAGATTATGTTTAAGATAGGTTCATATTGTGTTCTGGATATGTTTAGGTTATGTTCTAATATTTTAATCTTCTGCGAATTGTGCTCACTTTCTCAGGAGATTTCAATCACAGTATCTTTATGTTTCAAGGTCTGTGATTGGCTGTTTGCTACTGATGCTCCACCTCAATCTGGATCCTCTCATTAACTGTAGATTAAATCAGAGTTAACTAAGAAACTAAGATTAGCTTTATGATACCAATAAAGCCTGGATGTATTGGTTTAGGTCTGTCAACTCCAAACTAATCCTGAGTTTGTTAAGCCAGCTTTTTGATACCGACCCTAGGGCTCTGCGATCAGGAAAAAACATTGCAATTTACACACACACACAGACACACACCTGAGAGATTCTTAGCGAGGTCTTTGCGTTTGTGAGGAAGACCAACATCTCTGATCATCTGATCGATTTCCTTCTTCACCTCTTTAGAGCTTCTGCCTTTCAGACGTGCATAGAAGTAAATGTGTTCCTCCACCGTCAGACTGAAAAACAAACAGAGCCATTTCAGCATCTGAGTCACACTTTCATTAAGTGGTCTTCACTACTAGGCACTTACATTCAAAAATAAGATGTTTCATGAATGAATGGATTAATGAATAAATCAATAAAAAAAAATATATATATATATATCCCAGCATTGCAAAAAAAGCTTTTCTTACTGCGAGTTTTTGAGTTTTAAGTAAAAATACTGTCTCGTTTTCAGAAATAATGAGTGAGCTGTGTAGTGTGTGTGGTAGGATTTACTCACTCATCGAAGAGCACGTTGTGTTGCGGACACATTCCCAGCTGTTTTCTGATGGAGTCCATGTCTGTTCGGATGTCGTAGCCGTTAACGTAAGCCGTTCCAGATGTGGGAGCAAACAGACCCGTCAGAATCGACCTGATATAACAACAAGATAAACTTAGAAGGATACTAGTATTCAGCTTAAAGTGACATTCAAATATTGCTTTTGGGGGCTAATAATATTGACCTTAAAATGGTGTTTAAAACAATTAAAACCTGCTTTAATTCTAGCCAAAATAAAACAAATAAGGCTTTCTCCAGAAGAAAAAATATTAGAGGAAATACTGTGAGAAATTTCCTGAATCCATTAATCCCAATATCACTTATTGGAGTGAATAATTATGACTTAATTCTGAACTACATATATATATATATTAGTGTGTGAAAACGCACATGGTGGTGGTCTTCCCGGCTCCGTTGTGTCCTAGAAATGAGGTGATGTGGTCCTGATAGAAGTCCAGGCTCAGTCCGTCCACCGCCAGTTTATTCCCCGTCTTATAAACCTTCACCAGGTTCCGGATGCAGACGCCGGGCTTCAGGTCAGACGGAGGCTTTTCCAGAAAACCTGCACAAACACACTAATTTAGAGAAGTGTGTGTGTGTTTCTGTGTGAGGCTGTGTGTTTGTGTGTGTTGGTATGTGTGTGGATGCATGTGATTGTGTGTGTGTGTGCACATGTTTGTGTTTAAATGCATGCGTGTATGTGTATGCATGCATATAAATGTGTGTTTGTGTGTGTGTGTGTGCACGTGTTTGTGTGTATGCACATGCCTATATAAGTGTCCCTGTGTGTGCATGCATGTATGTGTGTGTATGCATGCATTTGTGTGTGTGTGCACGTTTGTGTGTGCGTGCATGTACGTGTTTGTGTGCGTGTGTGCACGTATGTATGAGTGTCTGAGTATGCGTGTGCGCACATGTTTGTGCGTGTGTGTATGCATGCATATGTGTCTGTGTGTGTGTACATGTTTGTGTGTGTTTATGTATCCGTGTGTGTGTACGTGTGTTTTTGTGAGTGTGTTTATGTTTCCGTTTGCATGCACATGTGTATGAGTGTCTGTGTATGAGTGTGTGTGTGTACCGCTCTGGTTTTCCAGGTCCTGCAGCAGGTCTGGATGGCCATCAGATCCCACTCTAGATCCACACCAGTAGGAGGAGGTGAAGGGGAAATACCACGGCTTTGCAATCCCGTACTGGCCTGAAGACACATGCAAACTATTCAAAACGCAGTTCAATAAACTCAGAAAACATCCTCTTTTGTTGAGTTTTCCTTTGAATTCTGAGTTTTATGAATTAAAATCTCGAAATTCAGATTTTTTTCCCCTTTATAATCCTGAGTTTTCATCCTGCAGAACTCTTGTCGTTCAGACAGTTTTACTTCTCAGAATGACGTATGAATTGTGAGGCATAAACTCAAAAATGTGGAATAAAGCTTTCCGAAAACATCTAAACTTTCTCCAGATGCACACAGCATATGACGTAAAGCGAAAAATATTAGATAGACAATCTAAGCTTTGTGATTATGACGTCTCAAACAGATCTATCCATCATCTATACATACAATAACTGCATTATTTTGACTAGAAACAAGACAAAAACTCAAAGTAAGAAAAGCCTTTTTGCAGTGTGTGACTAAAAAAAACATGAATGTATTTCATTCATTCATTTTCCTTCGGCTGAGTCCCTTTATTCATCAGGGGTGGCCACAGCAGAATGAACCGCCAACTATTCCAGCACGTTTTACACAGCGGATGCCCTTCCAGCTGCAACCCATCACTGGGAAACACCCATACACACATTCACACTCATGCACTATGTCAATTTAGTTAATGATGTCCCCTATAGTGCATGTGGACTGTGGGGGAAACCTGAGCACCTGGAGGTAACCCACGCCAGCACGGGGAGAACATGCAATGAAATGCCAACTGATCCAGCTGGGATTCGAACCAGCAACCTTCTTGCTGTGAGGCAACAGTGCTAACCACTAAGCCACCGTGTCACCACCATAACTTATTTAACTAGATTAAATCCACATTTCTGTGATCTTTTGTTTGAAAAAACTAGTCAAGCTTTTTTTTTGCACCAGAATTTTCTTTTCTTTTCACATTTGTCTGGCCTCTCTTTACCCATTAAGACCAATTCATAATGAAAATATATATATTTTGTCATTATCAGAGCTTGAAAAGTTTTAACCAAGCTGCAACCTCCTGCTCTCCCTAGCGAAGTTGATACGGGAGTAACTGAAACTGCAATTCATAGACTGGCCACTGGGGGCTGGCTCCAGGAACTCCAGATGTTCACTGACTGCAATACTAAACTGGCCGATTTTACTGCAGTAAAAAACATGTTTACAGCCTGGTACTAAAGATAGTTTTGGTGTATACAGCTAATATTACACATCATTACACCTCTGAGGGGGTGAATTTTTTAATAACTCATTCGTTTCATTTATATTAAATCTGAATAATGTAGAAAAACGTCATAAGAACAATGCTTAGTGGCTTAATGTATTACAACAGCGATTTTAAATGACCAAACTCAATAAACACTTTACTGATATAGTACACAACCAATCACATGGGGTCAGAACACAAACGAGACGCAGGTAATGAAGTATTAAGCATTTCTCCCTCAATAAAACTCATCTAAGCAAAATGCTAGCATGCATCCGTAGCTCCGCTCACGCCCTGCCTCTTTGCACATTTTCGGTTACCTTCAGTCGATGCATACAAAATGGAAACGATTGGCCACGCCCTCTTGTAACTCTTCAGAAACATATGGGGGACGTCACGAATACTACGTTCAATTCTTTAGTCTATGGTTTTAACATCTAAAAAGATATCTCTGAAGATGACATAGACATTACCAGTTGCTTAATGTAAAAATAATCCTTTATATAGCGTATCGTGAGTCCCCTTTTGATTACAGTGGCTTTACATTTCTATTATTGTCATTTGAGTTCAGCATAATCCTACATCACTCTCTCTTTACCACTGCATTACTGAGCCGTAATATCAGACGCTTTATATTCAGCATTAAAACCTCAGGGAAATTGTGTCTCGCGTTTAAAGAGAAGGATTGATTTTCCTTTCAGTCTTTGTGGGAAAAAGCACAGATCAAAATGAACCAGGTTATGTTCCGTTCAGTAAGATGTAAAAACATCTTCTGCTCACTAATGCTGCACGTTTTTTGGTCATAAATAAAATTAAAACTGTGGCGAAAAATTCAGCATATAAAATATATCAAAGTGCAAAACTGTTATTTTAAATTGTGACAAAACTTCATGTTATTATGAGATTAAAAACTCGTTATTATGACATATTATCTTGCTTTTTCGAGATGTTAATTTGTTAAAATGACATAATATCTTCTTATTTCCACATAACTCAGTATTTCAACATAATATCTTGCTATTTTGACATAACTCGTTATTTTACCATAAAAAAAATTATAAAAAAATAAAAAAAACGCTAATATGACATAAAATCTAATCATAATATCTAATAACTCATTATTAAGACCACCTGACTCATTTTTGAGACATAACTCATGATTATGAAATAATATCTCATTATTTTGACATAACTCGGTATTACAACATACTATCTCATTATTTCGACATAACTGTTTATTTTGCCATAAAAATCGTTATTATGACAAAAAAATCTAATAATAATAATATCTAATAACTCATTATTAAGACAATGTCTTACTTTAACATAACTCGTTATTGAGACATATCTCATGATTATGAAATAATCTCAATATTTTGAGAATAACTCATTATTACAACATAATATCTTATGTTATGCTATTATTAAGACATAATTTCTCGTTTTTTCAACATAACTCAAAATTATGAAATAACTCAGTATTATGACGGATCTTGTTATTTCGCTTAAATCAATATTTTGAGATAATAACTTAGACATAAATGATAGACATAACTCATTATTAGGGCCAGACCAAACCAGCAGACATTTTTTTGCTATTTCTGCGCAGAATTGTGTTAAAAATCTGCGGATTTCTGCTGAATTCGTTTGGTAGTATCATAACTAAAACCTTATATATGAAATAAAAAGTGATACATTTTTAACTTTTATTTAATGTTTTCAATGCAAATCCAATTAGATCGACTTTTATTAGTAAACAAAGCAAGTCTCTCATATAATATATCAACTAAACAGAAAATATTACTGTACAAACTGTATTGTACATAAATCAGATGAACGTTTTCATATTAGTCAATAATATTATTGAAATAAATGTAAAAACTGAATAAATATAAATTTACACAAGTAAATAAACAGAATCAATGATGGGCTAAAAATCAGTGGAATTCTGTGCGCATGATTCCGTGTGGGCCAACTCATTATTACGAGATAATAGCTTGTTATCTAGAAAATAACTCCTTATTACTATATAAAATCTCGTTACGTCAACATAACTTGTTATTAAGGCATAATATCTTGTTATGTCAACATAAATGGTTATTACAACGTAACTTGTTATTTTGCAATAATAATTCGCTATTGCGGCATAATATATCGTTTTGCTTATCACTGTTAACAACAATGTAATATCCCATTGTTTCTGCATTACTCGTCATTCAGACATAATATCTTATCTCCACATAACTCGTTATTAAGACAAAACTCAATATTACAACATAATATCTCATTATTTTGACACACATCGTTATAAAGACAAAACTCATTACGACATACTATCTCAATGTTTCTATACAACTCGTTATTAAGACATAGTATTTCGTTATTTCAACATAACTCTTTGGTTCGACAACTCATTATTTTGCAATAGAATCTCAGTATTACAACATATGTTAATATTTCAACATTAAGACAATATCTTATCTCGACATAACTCGTTATTCAGACAAAACTCATTATTACGAAATAATATCTAGTTATTTCAACGTAACTCATTGGTTCGACAACTCATTATTTTGCAATAATAACTCGTTATTACAACATATCTCAATATTTTGACATTAAGAAATATCTTGTGATCTCGACATAACTCGTTAACACAAAACTATTTATGACATAATATCTTAATATTTTGACATAACTCGTTATTACGAAATAATATATCGTTATTTCGACAAAACTCTTAAGACATATTTTGTTTTTTGACAATAACTAATTATTACGAAATAATATCTCATTACTTTGACAATAACCTATTATCACAACATCTCATTATTTTGACAACTCGTTATTACAAAATAATATCTCGCTATTTCGACAAAACTCAATCAATAATCAATATCAATATTGTTTTTTGACAATAACTATTTATAATGAAATAATATCTCATTATTCCGACATAATTTGACAATAATCCATTATTACGGCATGATAGCTCATTATTTTAAAAATATATTACAACGTATCACTTATGTCAACATCACTTATGTCAAAAAAGGTGTGAGTTGGTATTTTGAGCACCTGGATAGACATTCTCGATGTACCAGGTGAGGGTCCAGTATATGAGTGCGTCAAACAGCATCATGAAGATGGAGACGATGAAGGAGTATCTGTCGTTGTCCTGCGGGCTGCTGCGGATGTTGCTCCACTGGATCCCCACGCCCTGAGCTTCATAAGTGGAGAAATTCTCACAGCCGTATCCGAACGCCACACACGACAGCAGACTCTACACACACACACACACACACACACACACACACACACACACACTGCTTCAGTCTCTTCATTTCACACTCTCAGGATTCAATGTGCTGCTTGCAAATTTTATTTTTTTTATTTATTTTTTTTTTTAAACTAAAAATTTTTTTCTAGCAGTTTTTAAGTGAAAATTGGATCCAAGTAAATTATATACTACATTTTATGAATATTATTTTATGCATTTATGTATGACTGATAGCCCCGGCCTAAAATGACTGATAGCCCTGCCCTAAATGACTGATTGAGCCGTCCGAAATGACTGATAGCCCCGCCCTAAACGACTGATAGCCCCACTCTAAATTACTGATAGCTCCACCCTAAATGACTGATAGCTCCACCCTAAACGACTGATAGCCCCGCCCTAATTACTGATAGCCCCACTCTAAATGACTGATAGCTCCGCCCTAAATGACTGATAGCCCCACCCTAAATGACTGATAACTCCGCCCTAAACGACTGGTAGCCTGCCCTAAATTACTTATAGACCTGCCCTAAAAGACTGATAGCCCTACTCTGAATTACTGACAGCTCCACCCTCAATGACTGATAACTCCACCCTAATCGACTGATAGCCCCGCCCTAATTACTGATAGCCCCACTCTAAATTACTGATAGCTCCACCCTAAATGACTGATAGCCCCGCCCTAATTACTGATAGCCCCACTCTAAATGACTGATAACTCCGCCCTAAACGACTGGTAGCCTGCCCTAAATTACTTATAGACCTGCCCTAAAAGACTGATAGCCCTACTCTGAATTACTGATAGCTCCACCCTAAATGACTGATAACTCCACCCTAAGCGACTGATAGCCCCGCCCTAATTACTTATAGCCCCACTCTAAATGACTGATAGCCCCACCCTAAATGACTGATAGCCCCACCCTAAATGACTGATAACTCCGCCCTAAATGACTGATAGCCCCGCCCTAATTACTTATAGCCCCACTCTAAATGACTGATAGCCCCACCCTAAATGACTGATAGCCCCACCCTAAATGACTGATAACTCCGCCCTAAACGACTGATAGTCCCGCCCTTAATTACTTATAGCCCTACTCTAAATTACCGATAGCTCCACCCTAAATGACTGATAGCTCCACCTTAAACGACTGATAGCCCTGTCCTAAATGATGATAGCCTTACACACACACACTCTCTCACACACCCATATAGACACACACATACACACGCACAGACACACACACACACTCTCTCTCACACAAATACACTATCACACACATTCTACTCTATCACACACATGCACACACACGCACACACACACACTGCTGAATAGAGTGAATCTGTGAGATAAAGGTCAGTCTGATTGGTCACAATGACAGAAGTGCAGCTGTAAGTCGTTTGCTTTCTCTCTCTCTCTCTCTCTCCTCCTGAAAGTTCATCTGTGCTCCCCCATCGCTCTCACTAATGCTCCTGAAGGAGATCTCAATCTCTGCTGGAGAAAACTCTTCATTCTCTGAGGCTTTAAATCAACATACAGCGCAAATAACAGCTCCTGCTCTTTCTGTTCCTTCCACTGCCTCTCGTCTCCTTCTCTTCGTCTCTCTATGAGAATTTCTGGAAATTATTTGGAGCTTACAAATGCCCTATGCCAGTGTTTGACTCTCCTAAACCTAAAACAATACACTGGTAGATGTTTAAAGTTGGTGTGAAATTAAATGTCCTCTTCTTATTGTTATAGGTGTATAGCAGTGCTCGTCATAAATGATTTATAATTATTTTGTACAAACGTAATTGCTCTGAGAATCTTTAATCATATACCTTAACCTTCTCTCCTGCCTCAAAACGCCTTTATTTACTTCTGGTCACATGGAATGTCTTTAGGGTGGGGCAATCAGTCATTTAGGGCGGGGCTTTCAGTCCTATTGGGTGATGTTGTCTGTCAATTAAGGCAGGGCTATCAGTGATTTAGGGCAGTGGTTCTCAAACTTTTAAACCCGCGACCCCCATTGTAAGATCGTCAAGAACTTGCGACCCCCCACTACCAAAGCATATACAAACAATAAAAATAGCTTTTTTTTAAGCTGTTCACAATATTTTAACTATATTAACTATAGATTACAGGGCTCGAAATTAACATTTTTGCTTGGTAACACTGGTGCTTCTAACTTTAAAAATGTAGGCGACCAGCCAAAATTTAGTGGCTCCCACCAATTATCGCACTGTTACTACAAGTTTTATAAACAGATTTATTGCATTTGAAAATCAACACTAATCAAAACTAACAAGCAAAAAAATAAATATGCATGCGTGAGGAAAATATGTCTTAATGAAATCCCGTTATCACAAGAAAAGACATTTTATAGCATAATTGAGTGACCAAAAGATACACGGACGGATATCCCAAAATATATCCCACAGACTTTACAGTGAATGCTAGTTATTTTCATAGCAGACTTGAAGCCAATGGAGGTCTTTTATCCACTCTTCAATAAGTATAGCTGGTGGATTAACATTCAGCACATGATCAGTAATCAGATGTGCCAATATTTGTAGCTTTAGGTGTTTCTAAGACAAAATCTGTCAGTGTTGTTTTCATTCTCTCATCTTCAGCGCTTTACATTTTCGCGGTTGTAGCTCCTGTCATCTGAAGACAGGAGGCGTTGACTGAGTGATTGACAGCTGATTTTAACCAATCATTCGTGTTCAGTTCTTAGAGCAGTGGGCCAATAGGAAAAGCGCGAAGGCGGGGCAAGCATTGAAGGCTTTGTTTACTGCGGCAAGTTGACATGACAACAGTTTTTAACTGTTCCTGAGCGCTGCGTTCCAAGTACAAAGATGCATTCTGCCTGAACGTGTCCTAAATACTTTATGAATTTATCAGTGATATCTTTTTAAAAATCTGAAAATATTAGCTTTCACTTCAATACTGAAAAATATTTATTATAATCACTGAAAATTACACAATTTTTAAATAACTCTCGCGACCCCTTGAAATTATTCTGCGACCCCCGCAGGGGTCGCGACCCCCAGTTTGGGAACCACTGATTTAGGGCGTGGCCATGAGTCATTTGAAGCAGTGCTATCAGTAATCTAGGATGGGGCTATCAGTCATTTAGGGTGGGGCTATTAGTCACTTGGGGTGGGCTATCAGTCATTTAGGTCAGGGCTACGAGTCATTCAGGGCGGGACCTTCAGTCCTTTAGGTCGGGGCTATCAGTCATTTAGGGCGGGGCTATCAGTCATTTAGGGCAGGGCTATCAGTAATTTAGGGCAGGGCTATCAGTCATTTAGGGCAGGGCTATCAGTCATTTAGGGCGGGGCTATCAGTCTTTTAGGGCAGGGCTATCAGTCATTTAGGCCAGGGCTATCAGTCATTTAGGGAGAGACTATAATCCTTTAGGGCAGGACTATCAGTCACTCAAGGTGGGTTTATCAGACTTTTAGGGTGTGGCTATAAGTCATTTAGGACAGGACTATCAGTTATTTATGTTGGGGCTATCATTCATTATGGGCGGGACTATTAGTCATTTAGGGCAAGACTATAAGTCATTTAGGGCGGGGCTATCAGTCATTTAGGGCATGGCTATCAGTCCTTTAGGGCGGGGCTATCAGTAATTTAGGGCGGCGCTATGACTCATTTAGAGTGGGGCTATCAGTCATTTAGGGCAAGGCTATAAGTCATTTAGGGCGGGGCTATCAGTCATTTAGGGCAGGGCTATCAGTAATTTAGGGCAGGGCTATCAGTCATTTAGGGCAGGGCTATCAGTCATTTAGGGCGGGGCTATCAGTCTTTTAGGGCAGGGCTATCAGTCATTTAGGGCAGGGCTATCAGTCATTTAGGGAGAGACTATAATCCTTTAGGGCAGGACTATCAGTCACTCAAGGTGGGTTTATCAGACTTTTAGGGTGTGGCTATAAGTCATTTAGGACAGGACTATCAGTTATTTATGTTGGGGCTATCATTCATTATGGGCGGGACTATTAGTCATTTAGGGCAAGACTATAAGTCATTTAGGGCGGGGCTATCAGTCATTTAGGGCATGGCTATCAGTCCTTTAGGGCGGGGCTATCAGTAATTTAGGGCGGCGCTATGACTCATTTAGAGTGGGGCTATCAGTCATTTAGGGCAAGGCTATAAGTCATTTAGGGCGGGGCTATCAGTCATTTAGGGCATGGGTATCAGTCATTTAGGGCGGGGCTATCAGTCATTTAGGGCGGGTCTATGACTCATTTAGGGCAGGGCTAACAGTCATTTAGGGCGGGGCTATCAGTCATTTAGGGCAAGGCTATAAGTCATTTAGGGCGGGGCTATCAGTCATTTAGGGCATGGGTATCAGTCATTTAGGGCAGGGCTAACAGTCATTTAGGGCGGGGCTTCCAATCATTTGTTGCAAAAACAACTTTTTTTTGAAGCTCTACAAGCGCACATTTAATCAAGTGGTGCATGGATGTCATCAAATCCCAGAAGAACATGTTGAGGGTTCCTTTATTTTATTTTGTATAATTACGTATAATTTTTTATATTTGTATAATGAAGTTGTATTCAATCAATCAATCAATAAAGTAAGAAGTGGGATAAAAATAACTCCTTTCACACGGCAGATACGCTATAAGATTACTAGAATCTCTTTCTCGGTATTTTAAAAAATAAACTCTGTAAATTCTCATTTCGGAGAACAGCACATATTGTAGGGTTCTGACGTCGCCCCTGCATCACTCTATAATATAATTAGTACACCTCTGCTTCTCCCTGCTCTTCATCATCTGCTGGTTTCAGGCATGATTTCTCACCGTTGCGATTTTGGCGCCGAATCCCAGCACATCCCTCCAGGCGTAGCAGAGCACATGCGGCAGGTAGAGCAGGAAGTACAGAAGGCCCCCACAGGCGGCAGCCAGATTCGCCCGAGAGAAAAACACACTGATGAAAAAGCACTGCATGACCGTGGCCAGGCAGAAGACCAGCAGGAACACAAAGATCACCGAAGGGTCACTGTATCGCAGAACCTTTCCATACTGAGAGAGAGAAAGACATGTAAAAAACACACTTGCTGAGACATCTGATGGACCAGGAGCGGGAAGACTTCCAGAAATAACCCCGTGACGGCTCTTTAAAGGAATAGTTCATCCACAATTATTAATTAGCACATAGCTTACTCACCCTCAAGCCATCCACAGTGTGTGGTACTTTTTTGGTAACAGTTTAGGTCACAATTCCTGCTATTAACTACCGGCTTATTACACTGAAAAAGTAATTATTCATTGGATTTACTCAATTTTTTATGGTAAGTGGTGGTGTTGGATAGCGAATATTATTTTGAAGCTTCCAAAAATACATAAATCTATCGTAAAACTAACCCAAACACCAAGGGGTTAACACATCTCTTATGAAGAAGACACTTGTATACATGACAATCAAAAGTCTTCATTACTAATCGACAGCTCACTAAGTGTTAAATAATCATCACTCGAGTGCTTGAATTCATTCCTCAAGTGGACTATATTAGTGGACTAACGTAGGGAATAGTGAATGAGGGTATAGGGATGACTGATGTAAGACGTGTGACATAAAACGCGTTCGTAGCAGAAACTCAGGAACACATTACATAGAAGTTGCATCCCAAATAACACACTATAAACTATCCACTTATACACTCAAGCTTGTTGTCTAGAGTTTAGTGTCCTCCGAAATGGACCACTAGCGTTTTTTTACCAAACAGAAACTCAAATCATTTCCCAGGCAACTTTTAACGGTTGCCAAATTAGGGATATAAATGACCAAAATAGATAAAGACGTCTTATAAAGATTGATGACTGTGTAGAAAATCCCAATAATGCAATGTGAGATTTTGCACGACGAATGCATTTCTGCATCTGACCACTAGATGGGGTCTAAAGCACAATTTCTATCAGTATATAGTTTCAAATAAAATATTATCTAATTAGGGAATAGAGAATGAGGGTATATGAGTGACTGATGCGTTCGTAGCAGAAACTCGGGAACACATTCCATACAAGTTGCATCCTAAATGACTATAAATAAAGTTTAAAGTTAACCAAACAGAAACTCAATTTCCCAGGCAACATTTAAAATGGCAAATTATCCCCACCATGTTTGGGTTACTTTGACCATGTATTTATGCACTTTTTGGAAGCTTCAAAATAACAGTCACTATCCAACATTATTACACACAATGGAAGAGCCAGGATAAAGTTTAAAACTACACCGAATGTGTCCATCCGACAGAAAAAAGTCCAACCCGAGCTCATTCTGAAAACGTACCCCTATATACATTTCTGGAGACCGCCAAATACCTCCCAGGAGCTACATTATTTGCAGTGTTTGTTTTTTCGCTGTATGCTTTTTCAGATCTCACATATCTCTCGCGAGTGTCATTTGCGCCCGCTGTTCTCACCTAAATCCACCAGAGGCCGCTGTCGAATGACTGACTGACTGACTGTCTCACTGACCGATCGACTGACCCACCCTCCTCCTTCTGTAAACCCAACCAATAATGTTTTCAAAAGCACTGATTGACCCACCCACCCACTTTCCTATACCCAACCGACAGTGTTTAAAAAGCAATCCAGAAAAAGAAAAGCCCTCGCCTGATTTTAACCATGTTTTCAGATTTTACCACATTCTCCCCTGCTGAAAAAACAGCTTAAACCAGCCTAGGCTGGTTGGCTGGTTTTAGCTGGTCAACCAGCCTGGTTTTAGAGGGGTTTTGGCCACTTCCAGGCTGGTTTCCAGCCACTTCCAGCCTGGTCTTAGCTGGTCAGGCTGGAAAATGTCTTGAGCAAAAACTTTGACCAGCCTGGTTTAAGCTGGACACAGTTGGTTTTGGCTGGGCTCCCAGCCTGGTTGGGCTGGTCAAGCTGGTTTTAGCTGGTGATCTTCCAGCCTGACCAGCTAAGACCAGGCGGGAAATAGCTGGAAACCAGCCTGGAAATGGCCAAAACCCCTCTAAAACCAGGCTGGTCAACCAGCTAAAACCAGCTAACCAGCCTAGGTTGGTTTAAGCTGGTATTTTCAGCAGGGTCACCCTGTTATTTACTTGCGTATTTTATCTTTTGCCTTTTGTTTTTGTCTTACCTGCTTTCTGGAACCATTCTTCGCTGGACTGGACGTCTTTGCGTCTCAAGTTTGCCAACGTACATGGCGAGCTAAAGGGACAAACTGGTAACAGCGAGAAAGCCATACACACAGAGGTTATCGGTCAGCTGGTAAAGCGAGAAAAGAAATGGCATCATACTGTCCTGTATCATTCGTTTTAAAGACGACAACCAGCCATACGTACTTCTGGCTACGTAATTCACGATCTCCAAAAATGTATATAGGGCTACGTCTTCAGAATGAGCCTATGTTGAAAAAGTCATTTACAGCAAAGATGGCTTGAGGGTGCTGCAAATTATGAGGTAATTTTCATTTATTGGGTGAACTATTCCATCAAAGAACAACTCCATGGATGCAACCTGAAAATTATCAAGCACAATAACAGGCACTGGACTGAAAGAGAAAGAATTGCATCTGTCAAGAGCAGCGGCAGAGAGAGAGGGAGCTGATTAAAAGCAGATCTGTAATTGTAGAAATGGCAAACGTCAGGCTCTGGTGGGTCGAGGTGAACAAATCATGTGTGCAGTTGAATATTGAGGCCTGATCTCATGTTCTCGAACCCACACAGAGACACTGAGCTCACCGCAAAACCACACATTCACAAACACTGCACCATCTGATCCTGGACCAGCCTTACAAGCAGTGGTTGCCTATAGGATTATATATTGCCATTGTTAATTTCAGGATGAAGTGCTTCAGAAATCACTCTTCAGTAACATATCTTGCATTACTGTGTTAGTAAACTTAAGAGAACCAGTGAGAATTTGGCTTTGGTAGCAATTCTGGATTGTTGGAAGACCAAATGTGCAACAAAGCCACTGAGATATTATGCAGACATCGTTTGGGGTTATATATGACAATATTTGTGATGGTAAAAAAATATATTGCTTAGGCTATATGGGTAAAAAAGGTTGAAAACCACTGGTGAACAATGTGTTGTGGAAAATTAATGCTTGTATCATTGGTCTAGCTGCTATAGCATCCTCTTATATCTGGTTATGCAAGTAAGAAATCGCCAATCTCCTTAAATCTTGAAGTATCTCAAACATTTATGCAAGGTAAGCTCTCTGATCTTGTACAGATCAGATCTCGGATGCAGAGTTAGACCGCAGTGTTTGTGAATGGCAGTAAATCAGCATTAATCACCTTGAGAATGAGCGTGAGGAGTGCGGCGCTGACGGCGAGGGGTAAAGTGCTGCTGATGGCCCAGCTCAGCCAGTAGGTGGAGCTCTTCAATCCCATCATCCTCACAGTCTCCTTCAGACGCACCTCTTTCTCCTGAACCACACCCTTGACTATCAGCGCAACCGAGAAGATCCACGCGAGCGTCATATATAAGGGCAGGGAGCGCGTCAGAGAGCGCAGAAACCTACACACGCACAATAAAACAAGCATGAGGACGCCAGCCATGCTATCGTTAGCTCTAGTCTAATGCACTTAACCAAGTCTTCATCATTTGCAACTACATGCAAAAGTACAAATGAAATCAAAACTAACCATATTGATTTCGTTAGCTCACATTGCTAGTTTTGTGGGCGAACAATTAATCTGTGCATGCCATTAGGAATGCTATTACATTACCACAATACTTTCCAATTTTCCAATACTCAACATCCACATAACTGAGCAGACTGCCCAAAAACAACAACAGGTTTTCTTTAAATCATTTCACCTGGACACCAGAGAATATCTGTCACTGAAACCCTCCGGCTGGCAAAAGTCGCCTCGAGATCATCTCTGCTCTTTTTGACTGGATCTGTCTGCAGTCTAAATCACTAGCTACTTTTGTCCATCGGGCATCACATGAACTTCAACCTGCTGTCTTGAGATGTACACTGCCTGTAGATCCTTCAGGGCAACTCGGAGGCAAAAGGAGCCTCAGACACATCAACCGATCCCTGGTGTACCTCAGGGTTCGGTACGTGGCCCGCTTCTCTTCTTGATTTACACAACATAGCTTGAGAAAAATCATCCTGGCACATACATTTTCCTGCACTGCTACTGCTCAGCCTGACAACCTCACAGCAGATGCACAGATCTTGACTTGTCTAGTAGACGTGTCAACACCATAGTACCTATGTAGACTCATATTTATAAGTCTTCCCTCCAGAAGTCGGCTGTCAGAGAGAATCGCCTCACGGTATAAAAACAGAGGCAAAAGATCCCCCAATTTCATTGTCACCTTAACTTTGGAAGGGTCTTTCTTTTTCTATCCTAACAGATTCTGTGCAGTACATTCAGTCGAAACTATTATATTTATTCAAATGTTTTCCAAATGATGTTGAACAGATTCAGGAATTTTTCACTGTGTTTCCTATAATAGTTTTTCTTCTGGAGAAAGTCTGATTTGTTTTATTTTGGTTAGAATAAAAGCAGCTCTTAATTTTTTTAAAACCATTTTAGAGTCATTTATTATTATTTTTTTAATAATATTTTATTAAGCAGATGCTTGAATTAAAGTAAGTACATGACATGCGATCTGCATAGTATAATCTTCTGGTTTTGAACATACAGGATAATACTGAAATACAGTTGTGTATTCAACCACATATACAAAGAAGGTAAAGTCTCGACAAAAGAAATCACAGGGTTCCACTTTTTCTAAAATAAACTGGCGCTAATGGAGTATTTAATTTTTCTCAAATGTAAAAAAGACATTAGGTCTTTGAACCAGGAAAAATCCACTTCCAATTTAGCAATATTTGCCTTCTGGCTAACAATTAGGCGAACTCAATAATTTCGATATGCCGCTTACTACATAAACCGTCAGTAATAGGTTTCACAGAAATATTATGGCCCGTTTCCATTGAGTGGTATGGTTTGGTATGCTCTCATGGCCTTTCCACTGTCAAAAGGTACCTAAAAGCAAACCATACTGTACCTCTTTGCAAAGGGTACCTAGCACGACAAAAGAGTACCAAATGGCGGAGCTAGACATGCAGTGGAAAGCTATTGGTTTACAGAGAAAACAAAGGAACCGCCATTTTTAAATACACAGCTGAGACATTACATCGTAACACTATATGCATATATAAACGAGACATGGTCGACCCGAACACAAACAAACCTTGTTGTTGTTTTGATGAACAGCCACAAAGTCAAGAAGAACTAAATCTGCCGTGTCCTGTTTTTGTTTTACGAGGCCGTCTAAAAGTGCGAGCGGTTTCACTTTCTCCAGAGAGCTCACGAGCGCTCGTTGTGCATCTATATTTGAAATGACGAGGTTCTTGAGCTGATGATAATAATGTGCACACGATTATTGAAGTGCTTCTGACATCACATCCTTTCAGAAACGGACAAACGATAGAGTGAAAAAACAAAGGAAAAGCCGGAAAAAACAAAGCAGCAAATGATTCTTACAGCAACCTAAAAGATGAACAAACTGCCATGTTGAACTATTGTCATCAACTACTGTACTATTATGAATCAGAATGAGATAACTACTCTCTAACAGAGGTTACATGTGCTGCTGAAGATTACAGACACAGATGAGAGGTTTGCACTGACTCTGGGCTATATTGCGTGTTGTTTTTGAACCCAATTAAGGACTAAATGTCTGTTGTGTGTAGTTTATCTGTAATTGGTAACATATCGGAGACTGTAAGGGTCTGTATGTGATCATATATGTTGCATTTATTTTATGTAATCGCAGACGTAACAGTAGGCAGCAGTTATAATCAGATCCTGTTCATAGAAAGGTTAGTGATGAACATTTATACACAAGAATTTATGTGTATAAAGCATCTGTTTTGTGAGAAGAAGTGCTTTTCATATGATATGTGAATGACCTGTACAGCTTTACTTTGAGCGAGATTTCCTCGAGTGCGAATGACATCGACTGAAACTTTCTGTCGTACACCACGCCCACCAAAACGGTACCCTTGGTACCCTTTAGGCCAGGGGTCACCAAACTTGTTCCTGGAGGGCCGGTGTCCTTCAGATTTTAGCTCCAACCCTAATCAAACACACCTGAACAAGCTAATTAAGGTCATACTAGGTATACTTGAAACATCCAGGCAGCTGGGTTGAGGCAAGTTGGAGCTAAACCCTGCAGGGACACCGGCCCTCCAGGACCTAGAATGCTGACCCCTGCTTTAGGCAATGGAAACGCAAGCCTGATAAAGGTGACCCTTACCGACCTGTACTGTACCAATTAGTGGAAATGGGCCAATAGGAGCACTAGACAGTGTGTCAAAAAAAAGAGACCAGAGGAATTTAATTTAGAGCAGGTGTAAAATGTATGCATGGTCTGCCAGGGACACAGAGTTGCCAACACTTCCCAAAAAACATTCCAACTTAGATGGCATCTATGCTTATGTTAGTCTG
Source organism: Danio aesculapii (assembly GCF_903798145.1). NCBI lineage: Eukaryota > Metazoa > Chordata > Actinopteri > Cypriniformes > Danionidae > Danio > Danio aesculapii. The sequence continues at coordinate 72,939,558 of NC_079441.1, read as the reverse complement.
TTTCTCCTTATCCCGAAGTCTCTATAATCCTGGACCAGGCCGTATCCTGAGCAGATGCTGCCGCGATCATGGAGGAGTGGAGAGTTTGAGACTGATTCCTGAAAGACACCCAGTGACAGACGAGTCTCTGCACTGATCCCGTAGGCCATCCTGAACACCCGCCAGTGACCTACTCACACCGGCAGCTTCTCAACAATGGACATCCAGCGTTCTCCAGCGTCTAAACTGCAGCTCTGCACAACTGAGCCTGGTTTCTCTCGAGGTTTATTCCTTCACTTTTGTCAATTGGTGAAGTTTGTTCCTCGCCACTGGTTTGCTTGGTTTAGGACTAGTGGAGCTGAGCAAAGACGGATTTGCTCTTCAGTGTCTGGACTTTCAGCAGTGAAAATGAAACCACACTGAACTTCAACTCTGAAAACCGGACTGGCACAGTTCCAATTTACTAGAACTTCTATGTGAAGCTGCTTTGACACAATCTACATTGTAAAAGCGCTACAGAAATAAAGATGAATTGAATAGAGCATCTATAACATCAGTCGTCTGCTGTTAAAGAACGTGTTTGTAGTTTCGCTTTGGTGTAGTGGATCCTATGAACAACTTTGAACTGAACAAGAGTCAAACGAGCACAGACACAAGTAGAGCTAGTTTTAGCTGGAATATTATTCTGCAGCTCCTCATCGAATTTCCAAGCCTAGCTCTTCCTCCCAAGTATCTTTATGTGGAGAAAGAGGAGGGACATATACAGAACGAAGCAGGCCATAGATGGAAGCAATGCGGTTCTGAGAATTACTACTAAATGCATTAATGTAGGCTCAACAAATAGTGCCAGAAAACCGCTTTACTAACCTAAGATAGCCAAAATGTTTTATACATGCATTTTGAATGACAATCTCTCGGCAATCCTTACAACTGTTGGATTAATCTACAAGTTATTAATCCACGGGTCACATGCATTACGAACCATAGGTTGTGATCTGAACGTGACACATCTATATTAACTGTATACCTCCAGAGCAACTCAAGTCTATTCAATAAAAGTGTCTGCCAAAGAGCTTAACTGTGAACGCATCCCAGATTCCCAAGTGTTCAGACGCCACCACTGCTGCTAAATCCATGCCTGGCACAACTCCATCAGCTCAATCCACTGAGGCTTTTAATCAATTAAACTGCGTTAAAAATGGTCAGTTCATCTCAAAAAGGGGAGTAATGCGTTTAATAAATGCCCAGTCATGCAATTAAGAAAAATCTCCCATCAATTTACACCACACAGCTACGTTTTAAGTTCTACACTCATCTGCTCATTCGACCCATTTTCACCATGGAAACGATGAGGCGGGAAAGAGTTTCGGACGGTAAAAGGCTGAGGAGGTTGAATAATTACACCGCTGATTATAAGGACTCCTCTAATGGCTCTATAACAGGCCAGCTGTCATTCCCGGCTTCATCTTGGAGAGGAACAAATTTAACCTGCTTTGCAAGACTCTGAAATGTATCACTGCTGAGAAAAGCTGCTTCTGCTACTGGCTTGTGGTGTTAGCACGCTAGTTTCAAACAAGGCTACTTATCTGTTCTCTATTGTCTGTTTTCTGTAAATAATGTACATTAAAATAAATCAGCTTTGGTTAATACTAGCCCTGGGCAAAGATTGAGCGATTGATTTTCTTTATGGCTTAGTCTCTTTATTAATCTGGGGTCACCACAGCGGAATGAACCGCCAACTATTCTAGCATTTGTTTTTTGCAGGGGATGGCCTTCCAGCTGCAACCCAGTACTGGGAAACATCTATATATGTATACATACATATACATATATACATATACATATATATACACATACATATATATATATATATATACATATACATATACATATACATATACACATACATATATACACATACACATACATACACATACATATATATATATATATATATATATATATATATATATATATATATATATATATATATATATATATATATATATATATATATATATATATATATATATATATATATATACATAAAACATGCATGTACACAAAACATAACGAATGAAATAAATGAACTTGAGGCTTTCTGGCTCTTCCTCAAAGTGAAGCTGCTTTCAAATAAGTTCAAACATCCACATGATTTCTAATTCATATTGATATTTAATATATTAAAAGATGGAAATTCCAGTTCTCTGACACTACTGGAACTCACTGGAAATTAGCTGAAAGGTGTGGTGGAAAGAGGACTGAAAAACAACTCAAAGTACCATTAATTGACAAAAAAATTCAGTGAAAGTAGAGAAAAAGTGAATAAGTTATAAACACTACTCAAAATCAGAGTGTAAGTCTCTTTATAAAAGTTCACTGTGATAAAATGATCGTAATTTCAATGGTAAAACACTAAAAACGCTGCAGTAAAATTTTAGTTTACAGAACATTTCATTAATATATACGGTAAATAATCGTAAATTGACTTTCTCCGAATTTCCTGCACGACACTTTTTATGCTTTTGATTAAAAAAAGTTATAACATAGAATAATAATAATAAAATATTAGATAAATAATATAAATGAACAAAGAAATGTATTTACTCATCTTAACCCATGTGCATAAAATAAATAAATAAATAAGTAAATAAAATTAAAGAAAAATGTTTAAATAAATCTTTAAATAATAACAACAACAACATTACAACAACAATAAAAAAAATTGAAATAAATAATAATAATAATAAAATGATAATAATGACAAATTTAAATTAAATAAATATTTTAATAATAATAATAATAATAATAATAATAAATGATAATAATATTGAATGAAAAATATATATATATATATATATATTTTTTTTTTTTTTGTATTTTTTTCATTCAATATTATTAGCATTAATATTATTATTATTAAAATATTTATTTATTTTGAATTTAAATATTTATTACATTTTAAATAAAAAAATAGATAAAAATAAATAAATAACAATAAAATAATAATGAATTAAAAATTATTAAATATTTAAAATTAAAAAATAATATGATAATAATAATAATGAATAAAAAAGAAAAAGAACAAAATATTTAAACAAACAAATAAATAAATAATAATACAATGATAATAATGACAAATTTAAAATAAATAAATATTTAAATCCTAATAATAATAATAATAATAATAAATAATATTGAATGAAAAAAAAAAATATATATATATATATATATATAATAAAAAATAACAATAAATGACAATAAAATATTAATAAATAAATAAATAAATAAATAAATATATATATATATATATATATATATATATATATATATATATATATATATATATATATATATATATATATATATATATATATATTTAAATAAATAATATGATAATAATAAAGGAAAAAACGTTCTAAACTACAGCTTTACACCACTGAAGACCCCCCATCCCCCCCCCCCCCCCCCCCCAAAAAAAACTGTGAATCCGCAAAGCCAGAAAACAGCAATAATAAAACACATTAAGTCTCTTTAGTAAACGGTCGGAGGCAGGCAGCGAGTGAAACGCAGGAGGTCGACTCTAAATCATCAACAATCTGATTCTGTGCATAACAAATCAGGATAATAACCCAATTTACAGGAATCAAAGTTCAACCCGTTTCTGCTTGATTTGCTGCAATTTTGGAATAATCATTTCCCTGTAATTATGATTATTATTTCCAGCGTGATCATGAGCATCAAAAACCACAAAAGCACTTTGACTCTATAAGCACGATCCCGTCCATAAAAACACCATTTCTGATGCCGTGAATACATTATTGAGCCTCTTTACTCGGTTTATCAGGATGATTTTAATTAATAAAGTCATTTCTTATGGATTGTGTTCAGAAATGCTCAAAATATAACAGATTTAGGCCATAATTCAGTGCACGTTGAGTTACTCTTACCGGCCACTTTATTAGGTACACCTTACTAGTACCAGGTTGGACCTCCTTTTGCCTTCAGAACTGCCTTAATCCTTCATGGCAGAGATTCATCAAGCTACTGGAAATATTCCTCAGAGATTTTGCTCCATATTGACATGATAGCATCACACAGTTGCTGCAGATTTGTCGGCTGCACATCCATGATGCCAATCATCCGTTCCACCACATCCCAAAGGTGCTCTATTGGATTGAGCTCTGGTGACTGTGGAGGCCATTTGAGTACAGTGAACTCATTGTCATGTTCAAGAAACCAGTCTGAGATGATTGGCGCCTTATGACATGGTGCGTTATCCTGCTGGAGGTAGCCATCAGAAGATGGAGACACTGTGGTCACGAATGCATGGACATGTTCAAAGTGTGCCAAGTGTGGCCTAAAGTGTACCAAGAAAAGGTAGACGTGTTGTGTGTTCAGAGATGCTCTTCTGCAGACCTCTGTAACGAGTGCTTATTTGAGTTACTGTTGCCTTTCTGTCAGCTGGAACCAGTCTGGCCATTCTCCTCTGACCTCTGGCATCAACAAGGCATTTGCGCCCACAGAACTGCCGCTCACTGGATATTTCCTCTTTGTCGGACCATTCTCTGTAAACCCTAGAGATGGTTGTGCGTGAAAATCCCAGTAGATCAGCAGTTTCTGAAATACTCAGAGCAGCCGGTCTGGCATCAACAACCATGTCACATTCAAAGTCACTTAAATCCCCTTTCTTCTCCATTCTGATGCTCAGTTTGAACTGCAGCAGATCGTCTTGACCATGTCTACATGCCTAAATGCATTGAGCTGCTGCCATGTGATTGGCTGATTAGACATTTGCTATACCTAATAAAGTGGCCGGTGAGTGTATTTTTCAATATTTAAAGGTATTATATTATTCAAGCTCTGATTTAATATCTAAGCTCTGATTTTTGGTAAAAGCTGATGAGTCTGTATTCCTGTTGGCTGCGCTCTGATTGGCTGATATTTGCTGCGCTCTGATTGGCTGATATTTGCTGTGTTCTATTTGGTTGAATGTTCGGCGACGACGCACTGACCTTCACCATGACTGAGATGATAGCGCAGGGAACCATCAGCAGAGTCATGTTTTCTGCAAACCAGCAGAAGCGAATGGTGGAGTTTGAGACGCCTGAAACCCGCAGCACCCTCCTTCAGCCGCCGTTCCTTCTCTAGAACCAGACCCTTGATGATCTCTGACACCGAATAGTTGAACGCCAGGACCAGAAACATGGGCAACATCGTACCGATGGCAGAAACAAAGCTGCAGGAGCGAGCAGAGCTGATCTCAGAACGGAGGAACATTCAACATTCACTAGCTGGAGTTTCTGATTCACAGGAGGAAACGAAAATAAATGAGTAAAAATAAAATAAAAAATTAAATTGAATAAAATAAATATAAAAATATTAACTAAAATAAAAATAAATTAAAAATAAAATAAATCAAATAAAAATGCAAAAAAATTAATTAAATTAAAATAAAATCAATTAATAAAAATTAAATTAAATAAATTTAATACAAATACAATAATAAATATTTAAATAAAATATTTAAATGAAATGAAATGAAATAAAATAAAATAAAATAAAATAAAATAAAATAAAATAAAATAAATAAAATAAAATAAAATAAAATAAAATAAAATAAAATAAAATTAAATTAAATAAAAAAGCCCTGCAATCACTGAAAAGTGTCTATACTATCTGAAACTCCTGGAAACAAATGTATCCCCGCCTGCCACACTGAGCAGTCCAGTTGCATTGAAGTGACAGCAACTCCCCTTTCATCTGATTGGCAGGAGAAGCAACTGTCAATCACAACTAGTGGACCAATGAGGACGCTGAAGCCGCCTGCGATTTAAATGAAACTCGAATTGCATCTTTTAGAAACACACGTGCAGAATGTGGGAAGAAGAGTGAAGGGAAAACAGCGCTTTGTTTGCAATAAGGAAAACTTTAAACTCAGGTTTCAGTTTTTAAACACATTTCATGTTTGATTCATCCTTATCATTTTTCAGTACGCGACCTCACTGTTTCATATTCTGCGTTTAGTTTACGATTTTGCACGTTATAATTGTACACGCGATGTCAATTTTTTTTATTCATGCTTATTATTTTTCAATCTGCGGCTGTGTATTTTGAGGCAGCAGCTAATTAGCATAAAGCAACAAAAACAGCAGATTCAGCTCATAACATAAAAGTGGTGATTTCAGCAAACTATAACAATAATCTGTGGGTTATTTTGAGCTGAAACTTCACACACACACTTATTTTAACTTATCTTACTTATTTTGACTTATTTTACATTTTGTAAAATGGAGCATAACAGGCCCCCCTTAAAGCTGATTATCAGTGTAGTCTTTGAAAATACTATAGTAATTAACAGTAAAGACTAAATTTACTGTTTTTGAACCATCCCATATGCTTTTCTTTAGCATTTTATAGATTATTTTCTCTCACAGTGACTCCACCCCAAGGCACAACCCTTGCTATAAAGCCCCGCCCCTTGAAAGGGGTTGGAGCAGCTAATTTGCATTTAAAGCAACGAAAACAGCAGATTTCCGCAGAAAGTAGTGATTTCAGCAAACTATAACAATAATCTGTGGGTTATTTTGAGCTAAAACTTCACACACACACACTTATTTTAAGAAACTTATTTTACATCTTGTAGAATGGGGCATAACGGGTCCCCTTAAAGCTGATTATCAGTGTAGTCTTTAAAAATACTATAGTAATTAACAGTAAAGACTAAATATACTGTTTTTGAACCATCCCATATGCTTTTCTTTAGCATTTTATGGATTATTTTCTTTAACATTGACTCCATCCCCATGCCACACCCCTTGCAATAAATACCCGCCCCTTGAAAGGGGTTGGAGCAGCAGCTAATTTGCATTTAAAGCGAAAAAACAACAAAAAAATGTCGATTTCAGCAAACTATAACAATAATCTGTGGGTTATTTTGAGCTGAAACTTCACACACACACACTTATTTTAAGAGACTTATTTTACATCTTGTAAAATGGGGCAGACAGGTCTCCTTAAAGCTGATTATCAGTGTAGTCTTTAAAAAAAACTGTAGTAATTACCGGTAAATACTAGATTTACTGTTTTTGAACCATCCCATATGCTTTTCTTTAGCATTTTATAGATTATTTTCTCTAACAGTGACTCCACCCCCATGCCACACCCCTTGCTATAAATACCCACCCCTTGAAAAGAGGGTGGAGCAACAGCTAATTTGCATTTAAAGCGACAAAAACAGCAGATTCAGTTCATAACAAAAAAAAGTGTCAATTTCAGCAAACTATAACAATAATCTGGGTTATTTTGAGCTAAAACTTCACACACACACACCATTATTTTAAGAAACTTATTTTACATCTTGTAAAATGGGGCATAACAGGTCCTCTTAAAGCTGATTATCAGTGTAGTCTTTGAAAATACTATAGTAATTAACAGTAAAGACTAAATATACTGTTTTTGAACCATCCCATATGCTTTTCTTTAGCATATTATGGATTATTTTCTCTAACATTGACTCCATCCCCATGCCACACCCCTTGCAATAAATACCCGCCCCTTGAAAGGGGTTGGAGCAGCAGCTAATTTGCATTTAAAGCGAAAAAACAACAAAAAAAAAGTGTCGATTTCAGCAAACTATAACAATAATCTGTGGGTTATTTTGAGCTGAAACTTCACACACACACTTATTTTAAGAAACTTATTTTACATCTTGTCAAATGGGGCAGACAGGTCTCCTTAAAGCTGATTATCAGTGTAGTCTTTAAAAAAAACTGTAGTAATTACCGGTAAATACTAGATTTACTGTTTTTGAACCATCCCATATGCTTTTCTTTAGCATTTTATAGATTATTTTCTCTCACAGTGACTCCACCCCAAGGCACACCCCTTGCTTTAAAGCCCCGCCCCTTGAAAGGGGTTGGAGCAGCAGCTAATTTGCATTTAAAGCAACGAAAACTGCAGATTTCAGCA
>NC_079441.1:72904108-72926608 GCF_903798145.1 Danio aesculapii | reverse complement strand
GATTCACTGATTCAAATGATTTAGTCACAACAAGTGTGCAATTAATGTTTCACTGATTTAAATGATCCACTAAGAGCGAGTCTTTAATTAATGATTCACTGATTCAAATGAGGCAGTCAGAGTGAGTCTGCAGTTAACAAATCACTGATTCAAAAGATTCAGCCAGAGCGAGTTTGCAGCTAGTGATTCACTGATTCAAGTGATTCAATCAGAGCAAGTCCACAATTATTGATTCATTAATGGAAATGATCCAGTCAAAGTGAGTCTTCAAACACTGATTCAAATGATTCAGTCAGATCAAGTCTCCAGTCAATGATTTACTGACTCAAATTATCTAGTCAGAGCGAGTCTCCAAATATTGATTTACTGATTCAAATGATCCAGTCAGAGAGAGCCTTCAAATAATGATTCACTGATTAAAATGATCCAGCCAGACTGAGTCTGCAGTAAACAGCTTACTGATTCAAATGATTCGGCGACAGTGAATCTACAGTTAACGACTCACTGATTGAAATTATTCAGTAAGAGCGAGTCTCCAATTAAGGGTTCACGGATTCAAATGATCTGATCAGAGCAAGTATTCAGTTAACTTTTCACTGATTCAAATGATCCAGTCAGAGCAAGTCTCCAATTAATGATTCACTGGTTCAAATTATCCAGTCAGTGCCAGTCTTCAGTTAACCATTCACTGATTCAAATGATCCGTTCAGAGTGAATCTCCAGTTAATGACTGACTGATTTAAATGATTCAGCGATAGCGAATCTGCAATTAACAACTCACAGATTCAAACAATCCAGTAAGAGCAAGTGTGCAGTAAACGATTCACTGATTCAAATGTTAGAGCCTGAGTAAATCTCCAGTTAACAGCTGACTGATTCAAATGATCCAGCCAGAGTGAGTCTCCAGTTAACAACTCACTGATTCAAATGATTCAGTCAAAGCGAATCTACAGTTAACAACTCACGGATTCAAATAATCCAGCCAGAGTGAATCTCCAGTTAATAACTGCTTGATTCAAATGACTCAGAGAGAGTGAATCTGCCATTAACAACTCACTGATTCAAATAATCCAGTCAGAGTGAATCTGCAGTTAATAACTGCTTGATTCAAATGACTCAGAGTGAGTGAATCTGCAGTTCACAACTCACCGATTCAAATGATCCAGTCAGATCAAATCTCAAATTAATGATTCACTGACTCAAATAATCCAGTCAAATGAGGTCTCAGATTAACAATTCACCAATTCAAATGATTCAGTCAGAGCAAGCCTTAAGTTAATGACTCACTGATTCAAATGATTCAGTCAGAGCGAGTCTCCAAATACTGATTCACTAACTCAAATAATCCAATCAGAATGAGTCTACTGAGTAATACTAACATGATGTCTCATCTTCAACTCTTATATCATCTTAAATCTAACATATTTTAACAACAATGCAATTATTCTACAATCTGCAGACAATAAAGCTGTTTTCCAGACGTTAGAGCTCTGAAGTCGTCGTGTAACAGTTTGATCAACACAAGTGTCAAGAGCTGCTTTGATTCCCGCCACACTGCATTTATTTATGTTGTTCAGATCCGGAAACACGCAGGATCAGACTCTCCTCCATTGTGCTTTGATTTCCCGATTGGTTTTGATCACAAAATAAAACATACTGCAAATTAATGACTGTGATCACTGGCATTACGACGTGCTGAACAGTGTGTTTTGACACCAGAGCTGGAGGGATGGTGAATCCTATGAAAAGTGTTCTCATTACAGCTCCGCTGAGTCTGAATCACAGTTCAACGCTACAGATCAACACTTGTGAGGCTCAAACCTGTAACCTTTTGATTGCCTGCCCAGATTGTTCACCCCTTGGCGACACCATCACAATTCCGCTCGTGTTTCAGACAAAAACGAGGATAAAAGAGTGAAGAGATCAGCACAGATAAAGGCTGGGGGGAAAAAAGACAGAGAGAAAAGCAGAATGAAAGCTGAGTTAATTGTTGTGAGCAGATCGGAAGAGAAATGAGGAACAGAATTTTTGCTTTGGAAGAGAAATAAAGGTAATTAAAGACTCCATACTTAGTAAATAAATAAAGATAATAAAGTTTTCCAGGCTCACTGGAAATACGTGAATCAGCCAACATTTTGTTGTACGTTTCAAATGACAAATCCACCAGAGAGCACCGTCTACAACTTTGTGAATCTAAAATATGTTACTATAAATACATTTTGCTGTGCAATTCACATCAAATCCACAAGAGGGCACTGTCTAAATTTTGGCGATTCTGAAGTATGTTAACGATGAATACGTTTTGTTGTATGTTCCACATGTCAAATCCACTAGAGGGCGCCGTCTACAATTTAGCGAATCTAATTTTACTATAATCATGTTACTATAAATACGTTTTGTTGTACGTTTCAAATGAAAAATGCACTAGAGAGCACTGTCTACAACTTTGTGAATCTAAAATATGTTACTATAAATACATTTTGTTGTGTGTTTCAGATGTCAAATCCACTAGAGAGCACTGTCTACAACTTTGTGAATCTAAAATATGTTACTATAAATACATTTTGTTGTGTGTTTCAGATGTCAAATCCACTAGAGGGCGCTGTCTTCATTTTTGCTAATCTGAAATGCGTTACTCAGAATGTATTTTGTTACAGTTCAGATTATTTAGAGAACTTTTTTGTTTCAGATACACGTGCTTCTTGTATACAGGACGGTGCTTGTCGTACAGATCAGCTAGTGTATAGTGTTTTCACAAGCAAACGCAACAAACTAAAACGTAATTCAAACTTAAATATCTGAATAAGACATTTTGTTGCTTGTTTCTGATTATAAATCCACTAAAGGGCGCCATCTACAATTTTGAAAATCTGATTTCACTATAATGCTTTAATGATGTTACTATTTGTTACTATAAATACGTTTTGGTGTATGTTTCACATGACAAATCCACCAGAGAGCACTGTCTACAACTTTGTGAATCTGAAATACGACACTATAAATACGTTTTGTTGTGCGTTTCAGATGTCAAATCCACTAAATCCAGTAAATGCAGACAGACCTTAAGGATCTGCGTGAGCTGCTGTGCTGATTGGCTCGTGGCGTTAAAGACGTTTCTCCAGTCAAACGAAGGCATTCCAGCCGGCCGCTCCGACTCCGGCCCGTTGAAGAGGAAATTACTGATCACAGCTGACGAAAAACCAGAGTTCTCTAGAGTCTGATCCAGAACAGCTGCCAGAACCGGGTTCTTCAGTAGAACCTGCAAGAAAACACAATCAATAAGGGCTCAATGAATCTGTCGGGAGTCAAGATTCAATTCCAAAACCCTTCATCATCTACATTTCCCCCTATTCTTCCCATTTCCTCCTATTTGTTTACATCTGTTCAACTTTGCAGAAGAGTTGCTATGCTTTTGGTTATGTATGACAGTACTACCATCTTAGTACCACACACACATGCTCATACTAAACACGTCCTTCACATCCCTGATTCAAACGCATGACAATCACACAGAATCAGCCAGTGTGTGTGTGTGTGTGTGTGTGTGTGTGTGTGTGTGTGTGTGTGTGTGTGTGTTCAGTCCTCTCTTGTTCTGTGTGTGTTTAAGCTAGGTGGCACTGTTGATCTTCAGTGCGTCAGGATGCAGCTCTGCAAAAGCCTCTTTGTCTCTCGGTGTTTCTCTCACACACACACACACACACACTCGAACACACGCACGTTTTTGTCATAAATTGCAGTTCCACCCTCTCCTTTATCATTCCTTGTCCTAACCTGTGAGGATAAAAACATGTCACTCCACACACTGGTGCACAACACACACACACACAAACACACACACACAAATATACTTATAAACACATAGACTGATATACATGTGCGCACACACACACATACACAACAGCATTCCTACAGACAAGTAAATATCAACAATCAAATGTACAAACACATGCATACACACACAGAAATATAATTCTAAACACACATACACACACACACACACACACACACATAGATGTGCAAACAGTATTCCTGTAGATATTCAAACATGAATACACACACTAATATACTTATACACACACACACACACCTGCAAATATTAACACACACACACACATACATACAAATTTTAATAGACACACAAACTCTTATACTACACACACACACACACACACACACACACACACACACACAACCCCAGCATTCATACAGATATGCAAATATCAACACACACACGAATATATAAACACCCACACACGCAATGACAAACACCACATACATATTTAAACATGCTAAAACGACCATAACAACAAAACACACCCATACACACACACACACACACATACGTGTTTTGCTATACTTGTGAGGGCCATGACCCAGCAGCATGTTGTGAGGACCCCCCTTTCTGTTAATGCTAGGAAAATAAAAAAAATAGTAGTGCCACTAGAGGGGAGCAGACAACCAGGAAATCACTTTAAATCTGTAAAAACACCATGTTCACAGAAATGGTGAGGTCGGGAGAGGGGTTGCGAGGACCGCACTGTTACTAGGCAGATTTCAGTTTGACGGTTATGGGTAGCGCTTATTAAAAGTGATCAGAGATGCTGATTTTAGTCCAAATAACACTTTTAATCACTGAATAATTAGTTTGATTATCATTTTAATTACTCAAACGGTTCAAAATGCGGATATATTTTGTTAATAGCCTGCTGATTTCATATGATTGGATAATATAGTCTCGACTAAGGAAACTCTGCTATATCACACAATGGCCATTTCATTAGGTCGGTCATGGTCATTGACACTCATTTCTATTTTTGTGTGTCCATGAACACGAACCCGGACAACATTTGGTTGATTTAAGAAATGAACTTACTATAATGAGTGATGAAACGGATCGAGGTTGATTCCATCCACACAGATCTTTCTCTACAGAACGCACGTGAGCTGCGGGTTAACTGTAATTCATTCATCATGGAGGAATGATGTCTGTCCATCTCGCGTTCATCTGAACTGCTGCGTAAACTGAGTAAGAGAGCAAATGACGAATCCATGCGCGCCGCAGCACTTCAGGAGTATCGACTCACTGCAAACTGATGATTCACTAAATGATGATTCAGTAAACGATGATTCTTTAGTCGCGTTTGACTAAAGAAAGTCAGTCATGATGACACTTGCTCCATGCGAACACCTTATAAAGCAGGCTAATAATAATAATACTTGTTATATTTTTTTCCAGAGATTTGTCAGCTGTTTACTGTTGCATGTTTTCATATTTATTTTTTTACAGTAGATATTGCTTTTAATGCATGTTGCATGATAAATAACTCATAATTGTTTAAAAACAATCTTTGGTTACACTTTATTTTAAGGTGTCCTTGTTACAGCATTATTATACATTTAAATACCAAGTAATAGTAATTAACTACATGCACTTACTATATAGTTAGGATTATGGTTGGCCTACATGTAACATTTGTAACAAGGACACCTTAAAATAAAGTGTTACCCAATATTAGTTTGTTAATCTGTTGATATCTTCAGGGTACTTTCAAAACAACATTTTTATTAAATTCTCTAACCGGCTTATATTATGATAAAGAATAGCAGCGGAATTAAAATCTGTGATATGAGCCGCACTGTGAGTTTGAGCAGTTGGAACAGAAAACAAGACAAAAAAACTGCAGTTAAAGTTTACGCTGATGATAAAAAACCACTCTAATCTCAGACATGGTCTTGGTCACAAGTTTATTTTAGTTTTAGCAGTTGAGTGAAATACCAACTTAGATAAAAAGTATAGAGAAACAAAACCGGTTATTTGACAAGCACTACATTACAAGCTCCAAAATTAGAAATCAGAGAAGATGGTAATTTATTTATAACAGAAATATTTTATTTAATAAAAAAATCGACACAGAATACCTGTCAAAAACAGGCTCACAAGCTCAACATCTAACAACATAGTCAGCTCTAAAAGTACACATCTGGATGGCAAAACTAAAGGAAGAAATACGTAAAGTTTTGTTTGTTGTGCAGAATAAAGAGTCAGAAAATCAGGATGAATTTAAGAGGGAGAGAGGATAGTTAAAGGTTACTTTACTTCTTTAAAGAACAGAAATTTATCAATCAGTTTCTTCTTTGTGATTGGATTACATTGTGAACATGATTTTTGACATCTCTCCAGCCCCTGGTTTGAAGCACTGGTTCTTTCTGTAGGCACTTTAAACATTTGTCTTTCCCAGGAACTTTCATTAGTGTTATGCAGGTCCCTTGCTGTCGCCAAACCACTTTTTTTCAGCATCACTCCAGGGAATGTTCGTTCTGCCTGGAAGAACCTACAGAAAAGAATCAGAAAAGCACATGATTCCATCAGTCATAAGTAAACATGTATATTAAGTAAGTATGACTTTGCTGGAGGGATAATAACAATAAAATCACTATGTATACATCTATTATAGTCCTTGTGTATTGCATTATTTTACATGTGAACTGAACAACACCTAAACTGAAGAACGTAGTAATATAGTAGTAGTAAGAGCAGTAATATCAGTGGAGGCAGTGCTAGGTATTTTAGCATCAGTAGCAGCTTTCGTAGCTTTTAGAAAATGATATGACTGAGTGTAGTAAAGATGACAGAGAGACAATCATTTCAATTTCTATGAGGGTTCATGTTTTTGCTTTATGAGCATATATTTTAAATATTGATGTAGTACACATCACAAAAAGTCTAAATAATAGGGATCCTAAAACTAATCCATAAAATTGATAATAGGGGTGTGACGATAACCGCATCACCGCCTTACCCCCATAATGAGATGTCAACCGCGGTGATGTGGCTATTACCGTCATCACCGCCCATTTTAGTTTAGTATTTATTTTTGCTTGTGAATCTTTTAGGATTGTATAGAAAAACTGAATAAACTAAATAAAAGGAATAAAAGGCCTGCCCTGAGTATTTTACACCTAAATTACAAATTTAGATTACAAAACGAAAACACTGAATCCTTTTTAAAACCAGCATAGGCTGTTTTTATTTTAAGCTTATTTTAATAAAGCAGGCCTACTAACTCAAATCAATCGCTCCACAGAAAATAAGCATTTTAACGCACCGCTGTAATTTCTATATCCCAGTCCCTTTATCAACATGTTTAATGCAAGTCATTATTTTAAAGATTATAACCTGAGAATATGATTTACCTCAGCGCTGCACTTTTCTCCTTCACCCTTGCGCTGAGTTCAGGTGACGGAGTGTTGTGAAGTAGTTAAACTCTCAAACTGGCACAGGAATATCAGTATATTAATATAGGCTTTGCTAAAATGCTGGTCAAATGTAGGTCTTTTTTTACAGCTATAAACAGACGCGCATGCTGCGACCACGGTGATGAGGCAACAATCGCATATATTTTGACTTATTTAAAGGGCACCTATGGTAAAAAATCTACTTTTCAAGCTGTTTAGACAGCCATATGTGCATGTATGGTGTATAGACCGTCATATTGGGGTGATATAAACACACCCAGTGCTTTTTTTTTCAATTTAACAACATAAAAAACGGTGGACCAATTGGAGCGGTGTTCAAACCGACTGCAACTTTACATTGGAGCGGTCCCCCCACCCACCAAAATTGATTGACAGGCGTGTCATCATATCCTCAGTTTGTTGATTCACGTCCGCCATTTTCAGCGTGAGTCGAAGCGATATCACTAAAGGAACACGCTAGCTCTATTTTCAAATGCAAGGCTCATTGGCCTCAACACAAGATCAATATTCTCCACATTATCGCTCTAATCGGAATTATTGGTTGTATCTTTAGGTAGGTTTGCAAACATGTGTACTTCTTATTGAGTCTACCTTATACTTCAGCCGTTTGCATTTCTCGCGATCCCAGAAGCTCCCTGTGATCTTAACTAGCATGCGTTTTACAATTCTAATCATAGGTTTCTATCAGGGTACACTCAAGTCGACGGCTGGGTGCCGCGGACCGCTGCAGAAACCGATGTTTAGAATTCAAAAATGCGTGGCGCGACGATTCGGGACACTTCATGTTTCTGCTGCGCCACAGAGAGTGTCTGGTGTGCCGTGTCGCGGCTTCGAGCGGCGCATCCGGTGCCTCAGTCAAAGTTAATTCAGTGTGCGTGGTTATTAGTTTCTGTGTACAAGCTCGGCACTTGAAACTAGCACACAGTTGGCTGTAAAACTGTACAAAGACACAAATGATTTTGTACTCTCTGCTTGGTCTGTGTCAGAGTTGTACATGTACGACTGAATGCTGATCCTCTCCTCTCAGTCTGCCTCTGTTGCAAACACAGAGCGGGTGAGCTCATGGCCCCGCCCCCTTGTTACGTTGGGCGGGAAGCCGAAACTAATTTACATGTGAAGCAACACACCCATAAATCAGCGAGCTGTGGACACGCCCCCAACATGACACTTTTTAACACATTATAATAAAACAATCTGAATTGTGTTTTAAACTGAACCTAAACTGGCACACTCAGAAGAGCCATAATATTAATATTAAATCATAAAAAAGAGGTAAACTATGTGCCCTTTAAAGTAGGCTATAGGCTATATAATAATTTTGTGTAAAGACATTTATAAAAATATGTAGCTAATATATCACAGGGGTTGTGTAGCAGCAATTAGAATGGAGCATAATTAAATCCTTTTTTCCCGTGGAGCGAAACAAACACTACACAGTTGTGTAGCGGATGGGGACGCACAAGAATATACAATTCAGATATTTTTGTTGGAAGAAAAATATTCTTTGAACGAATTTTGTTTTGTACAATTTGCATCTTTTGTGGGTCAGTTATTTACAAAATAAACAAGAATAACTAATAAACTTTGAGGTGAAGCGATGTGCCTCAGGGTCCACTATATGCCACGGCTAAAACACAAACTGGTCTGTTAAATACAATCGTAATATAAATAAAATAAAAGTGAAATATTCAGTTTGGAATATTGAATCTTTGTTAACTGTATCAAAAATAAAAGAGCAGCCTATATTAACACTCTTTATGACAAACATCCATTGATCGGTCAGTTTCGCTTTAGTTTAATCAGAGTTTGAACTTTCTGATATTTTAGTCAAAGTGGTCTGCATAACCAATGATTGAACTTATCCACCTGCGACCCACCCATAATTAAACATCATGTAGGAGAGTTGGCTTTTTGATTACCTGAACCGTGTATTAACGGCTGCACCAGCATAACCGAGATCTGCGTATTAATAACAGCACCAGCAGATATAAGAGAGTTTGTTTCATAACAGCGTTTTATGCTTTATAAATATCCAATATTAAGAGAGTGACTCCATAAGGTACATAACCTGCGCACA
Organism: Danio aesculapii; assembly: GCF_903798145.1. Classification (NCBI taxonomy): domain Eukaryota; kingdom Metazoa; phylum Chordata; class Actinopteri; order Cypriniformes; family Danionidae; genus Danio; species Danio aesculapii. Next base: position 72,917,274 of record NC_079441.1, on the reverse strand, counting down.
CTTGATTATTACTTGAATGTGTAAAGTCATGGACGCATCTCACAGCGCAAAGCATAACTTATCCTTTAAATGCCCATGCTTAATATGTCATTGATGAGGTCTATCTATTGAAAGGGTTACCTACAATGGAGTATATATAGGCTATATATGCGCTACATAGCAGGGACGTTAAGGTTGTATGTAACCCTTTCAGTAGATAGGCCCTGAGGCACATCGCTTCACCTCAAAGTTTATTAGTTATTATTGTTTATTTTGTAGATTACTGACAGATAAAAACTAAGATACAAATTGTACAAAACGAAATGCGTTAATTGTAAAAAATATATGAATTGAAACACAACTGTGCAGTGTTTGTTTCGCTCCTCTGGAAAAAAGGATTATGCTCCACTGTAATTGCTGCTACACAAACCCCTGTGATATATTGGCTACATTTTTAAAAAAAAGTCTTTACACACAATTATTATAGCATATAGCCTACTTTAAATAAGTCAACATATATGCGATTGTTGCCTCATCACCGTGGTCACAGCTCGCGCTTCTGTATAGCTTCTGTAAAAAAAGACCTACATTTGACCAGCATTTTAGCAAAGCCTATATTAATATACTGATATTCCTGTGCCAGTTTGACACTGTAAATTAAACTGAGGAGAGTTTAACTACTTCACAACACTCCGTCACCTGAACTCAGCACGAGGGCGAAGGACAAAAGTGAAGCGCTGAGGTAAATCATATTCTCAAGTCATAATCTTTAAAATAATGACTTGTATTAAAAATGTTGATAAAGGGACTGGGATATAGAAATTACAGCGTTAAAACTGCTTATTTTCAGTGGAGCGATTTTATTTTTATATATATATATATATATATATGTGTGTGCGGGTAACCGACATACCGCATGATTTCTTGCTTCAACACCGCGATAACAGAAAATCCGTTACCGTCACAGCCTTAATTGATAATCATTGATAGACATTTGTTGTCAATTAATGGCATTATCAATTAGTTGGAGTGTGACAACAAAATAACTCAAAATGCTGAAGAGTTGAGATCAACCAGCATGAGGATAAAGTGTGCATCCTAGGGACTTTAAATTAGTTAATAAGGTAACCTAAAATGTAACTGTAACCTTAAAGTTATTCTATTATTATTGAAGTATCGGATCAGGTTTCGGTAGATACTCGAAATCAAAGGACTCTGACTCGAGGACAAAAATACCGGACCGGGACATCCCTAATCTGTATAGAAAAAGTTCATCAATTATCTGAATAACATAGCTAACAATCTTACCATTTCCATTACCAGTCTTAGACGTTCTGTTTTCTTTGGTCTGTGTGGGAGTCAGGGCTTTCTGGGTAAAGAAAAGAGACAGCTTGTGATATATAAACTAAAAACTGACTTATTAATTACTGAACTCTATAAGCCTGAAAGTCTAAGCTGTATATAATCAAACTGCAAACCATCCAAGTTGGAATAAAATGCCTCGTCATGCTCACGTCTACATTTCTGCCTTCTAGATAACTCTGTAACACAAGAAAATAAAACATCAGATTATCACAAGTTATATCTGTATAGAAAAAGGTCATCAATTATCTGAATAACTACATTATTCAGATCCCTTTTTTCTGTTTATGTGTTTATGAGCTTGATTGCATATATATATATATATATATATATATATATATATATATATATATATATATATATATATATATATATATATATATATATATATATATATATACATATTTGATAGTTGAGAATGCGCTGCTTCGCGGTGTAGAGAAACCTGCTTTCCGAGAAATAATGGCGGCGGAATAATGAAGCAAGATACTAGGGATGTCAACCTACACTGGTCCTAGGTTCAGTTCTGTTATGATTATCCTGCCATTGATTTGGTTCAATTCGATGTCTCGGTGCATTGACGATGCTTTCCATACATAATTAGATTTTTTCTTCACAACACAAGATTTTTTTTTATTAAAATCTATAAATATATTAATATTTATATTTGATTGTAATACAGTTTTGTTCTTAAATACAGCAGTCAGATATATGAACTGTACCCTTAATTTGATCTGCTCAGAAAACACTCTTTCTGAATGTATCAAACAAAACTCCAGTACATGCACAGAAGACAGCATGAGCATTTATAGCAAATAAACTAATGTAAACATTATCCCGCTTGCTTTTTGAGCGCTGTCAATTGAGGTCTTACACCTTTATGATTGGTCATTGCCTTCACCCGCTCAACAGAAAGGGCTGCGACCTCAACGAAAAAAAGTTCTGTTATTACCGTGAAAATTGGTTAGGCATGGATAACACGCAACTCAATAGGCACAACTTTTATTATAATTTTAAATGTAAAAATAAAATGTATGTTATGCTATCATAAGTGGGGTTTTTTTCGTGAAATTGTCCGGTTGGCATTTGTAAAAAAATAATAATAATAAAAAATTAGGCTATTAGGCCTACTTGTGATTTTATGTATCTAGTTAGCCTATTTAATAACTTGTTTTCAGGTTACATTTTCATTTGAAGGCAATAAGCTTACAAGTAAAAAACAAACAAACAAAGATATTCTAACTGTATTAAAGCCATCAAAATAGGTCTACATTATATTTTCAAATCCACATCACGCACAATATACCTATTTCACTTATAACACTGCAAACTTGACTTCGCAGGCTGATCATCTTTAAAGATATTTTTAAGTGTCCTAACTTGAGACTGCGGCCTCATAATGGGATGTTTCTTTACACAACCGTTAAAGTGCACTTTAGCAATGTCAAAATTAAAGCAAACATTCAAAAGGGTTCTGCGTTTTGTCAACTGTACAGCTTAATTGTAATAATAATGAATATAATAAATGATAATATTATTTATAGTGTAGACTACTGAGGGACTGTGCAGTGTCCAACTAAACATTTTTATTCTAACTAAAAAACATAAAATGACTGGCAGCTGCGTCCCTGCTGAAATTTATTTAACAACAAATTTTTTTAGCGTTTCTTTCCATTTAGAGCTCAAGAGAGTTGTATTTTCAGATTTAATTAACCAAAACATGAAATGAATTAGGCTGTTTGCCTTCATGAAATCCACTAGTCCAGTTTTCTCCTGTGTGAAATTAGAGAGCACCTCCGCCGCCACGTGCACGTTTTAAAGGCTATATACCCCCCCCCCCCCTCACCACCGGCAGTTGTTGGTGATTTCCCACCCCGGTAGTAAAAAATCGTCACCGTCACAGCCCTAGGTTTATTGCGCAGTCTGTTTCAGGTTCTCAAAATAGGTTGTTTTCACATGACGTCATTGCTGACACGTGACTCAGATGGAGGGCAGGAAGTGGTTCTTCATAAGATTCGCTACTAGAACATTAAAATATTTGTTTTATGTTGTTTCTAATAGTTTAAAGTGGCTAATATAAAGAAATGCCGAACAGCTTTTATAGACTTTCAAAAGCTTTTGCTCATAAAGTGGTAAAAGTTCAAGAAATGAAAAAAAGGTGGCGTGTGATAAACATTTACTCAACACATCTATGTGTACAAACTTTTTTTGAACGCTATAATTCGTAACAGCACCAATAAAGATTATATACAGGCCTAGCTGTGTGTATAAATATATTAATGTGTTATATAAAATCAGATACAAACACCAGCACACTTATACAATATCAAAGAAAATATAAATAACGTACTCTGCCATGTAATCGCTGTAATGAAATCTCTGGCTTGTTTTGCATTAATCCAAGTCTTTACTGGCGTTTGGCAGAATAAACACCTGTTACATTAAGGTCTATATGCGCAGAAGCGGTGAATGTTTGTTAATGGTAAGTTCACTGGACAAAACTAGACGATTATTATTGTGGAGCACTTTACCTCCTTACAAAAATAAATAAATAATAATGTAGACTATGCGTCCACGCTTTTGTCTGCTTTCATCTGTTATTTTGTGATGTCTGGAAGATCCACATGGGGAAAAACTATAGTAATTTATAATAAAAGATGTTTTTGAACCACATAGTAAAGTGTATAATGTGTAGAACTCTTATTGAACAATGAATGCTAGCGAAGGTAAGGAATTCTACCAAATACTGTAGCATAGTAAACTAATAAACTGTAATACTGCTGCATTGTGATCGTGTATGATTATAGCGTAGAGAAGAGAAGCCTCTTAAATAATTAGTTTATTACTACAGTAGTCTTCCCACAGCAACAATTACTATGACAGTTTAATTAATTAAAGTATTTATTTTTTCATGTGATATAATAGCTTATATAGTGTCTACTGCCTCGATGACAGGCAAACATATTTTAGTTGAGTACAAAACTCGGCCCTCTTCATGATATAAGTATCATGCCCAACATATGTGCTTATTTTCTATTTATATCTTATACAGAAAGATAGAAATATGGTATAAATCACAAAAATACACTTTCCTCTATGACTCCCATTCAGTTTTTAGTTCCTGCCCTCCATCTAAATTTTGTGCGTCACCAGAACCAAATGATTGAAAACAACCTTCAGCAATGTGCCAACAATACACCTTAACACACCTCTATTTTGGACCAGAACACCCATGAGTCCACAAAGTAGCGCACATGGATTTACTATTTAAACAACGTGGTGCAAAACAGAAAGTATGGGAGTATGATAGGGCCCATAGAGTTAGAGTTAATCTGTTACCTGCTCATCATGATCATCTCTCTAAGCCTGGCCAGGGTGGTGATGCTCTCTCAGTCTCTTTCTGTCTTGAACTTTCTCTGATATCTGTATGAATATATAGACACTCAATAACAATCATATTGTGTCCATTACTTATCAAACACTCAGTTCACGAGTTCACACTGACAGATATTTGACTAAATAGAATATGCATATTTGGTGTGCTGTCCGGGGAGAGCGCTCGGGAAGACACCCTAACTCGTGTAATTTCCCTTATCAGGATAGAGAGAGTTAGGGTCCGAGCGCAGTGTCTAGCCCGGCTTCAGAATGCTCCCCAAAGATGCAATTTATAGAAGGACAGCAACCAGAGAGATATCATGGTCTCTCCCAAAATGCTAGCCTTGAAAATTTGGAGGGGTGCTGTACTGCATTGGGAAAGAGTGAAAAACTTTACACTGCGTACTTGCAGTGGTGCATTATAATGGTGTGCGTCTCCAGTGGGAGCTGTCACTGCACTAGCAGTGGGAACTGTCACTGCACTCGCAGTGCGTCTGCAGTGGGAGCTGTCACTGCACTCGCAGTGCGTCTCCAGTGGGAGCTGTTCACTGCACTCGCAGTGGCGTCTGCAGTGGGAGCTGTCACTGCACTCGCAGTGCGTCTGCAGTGGGAGCTGTCACTGCACTCGCAGTGCGTCTGCAGTGGGAGCTGTCACTGCACTTGCAGTGCGTCTCCAGTGGGAGCTGTCACTGCACTCGCAGTGCGTCTCCAGTAGGAGCTGTCACTGCACTAGCAGTGGGAACTGTCACTGCACTCGCAGTGCGTCTGCAGTGGGAGCTGTCACTGCACTCGCAGTGCGTCTCCAGTGGGAGCTGTCACTGCACTCGCAGTACGTCTGCAGTGGGAGCTGTCCACTGCACTCGCAGTGCGTCTGCGTGGAGCTGTCACTGCACTCGCAGTGCGTCTCCAGTGGGAGACTGTCACTGCACTCGCAGTGCGTCTCCAGTGGGAGCTGTCACTGCGCTAGCAGTGGTGCATAATAAGTGCATCTCCCCGTGGGAGTGGTCACTGTGCTAACAGTGGTGGCGTAATAAGGGTGTGCATCAGCCGAAGGAGTGGTGCGTAATAAGGTGTGCATCTGCCGAAGGAGTGGTCAATGCGCTAGCAGTGGTGCGTAATAAGGTGTGCATCTGCCGAAGGAGTGGTCACTGCGCTAACAGTGGTGCGTAATAAGGTGTGCATCAGCCGAAGGAGTGGTCACTGCGCTAGCAGTGGTGCATAATATTAAGGGTGGTGGGTCTCCTGTAGGAGCGGTCACTGCGCTAAGCAGTGGTGCGTAATAGGGTGTGCATCTGCCGAAGGAGTGGTCACCACGCTAGCAGTGGTGCGTAATAAGGTGTGTCCCGAAGGAGTGGTCACTGCGCTAACAGTGGTGCGTAATAAGGTGTGCATCAGCCGAAGGAGTGGTCACTGCGCTAACAGTGGTGCATAATAAGGTGTGCGTCTCCGTAGGAGCGGTCACTGCGCTAGCAGTGGTGCGTAATAAGGTGTGCATCTGCCGAAGGAGTGGTCACTGCGCTAACAGTGGTGCGTAATAAGGTGTGCATCAGCCGAAGGAGTGGTCACTGCGCTAGCAGTGGTGCGTAATAAGGTGTGCATCTGCCGAAGGAGTGGTCACTGCGCTAGCAGTGGTGCGTAATAAGGTGTGCATCTCCGAAGGAGTGGTCACTGCGCTAACAGTGGTGCGTAATAAGGTGTGCATCAGCCGAAGGAGTGGTCACTGCGCTAACAGTGGTGCGTAATAAGGTGTGCATCAGCTGAAGGAGTGGTCACTGCGCTAACAGTGGTGCGTAATAAAGGTGTGGTCTCCTGAGGAGTGGTCACTGCGCTAACAGTGGTGCGTAATAAGGTGTGCATCTGCCGAAGGAGTGGTCACTGCGCTAACAGTGGTGCGTAATATTAAGGTGTGTCTCCTGTAGGAGCGGTCACTGCGCTAGCAGTGGTGCGTAATAAGGTGTGCATCTGCCGAAGGAGTGGTCACTGCGCTAACAGTGGTGCGTATATAAGGTGTGCGTCTCCGAGGAGTGGTCACTGCGCTAACAGTGGTGCGTAATAAGGTGTGCATCTGCCGAAGGAGTGGTCACTGCGCTAACAGTGGTGTAATAAGGTGTGCATCAGCCGAAGGAGTGGTCACTGCGCTAACAGTGGTGCGTAATAAGGTGTGCATCTGCCGAAGGAGTGGTCACTGCGCTAACAGTGGTGCGTAATAAGGTGTGCATCAGCCGAAGGAGTGGTCACTGCGCTAACAGTGGTGCGTAATAGGTGTGCATCAGCTGAAGGAGTGGTCACTGCGCTAACAGTGGTGCTATATAAGGTGTGCATCTGCCGAGGAGTGGTCACTGCGCTAACAGTGGTGCGTAATAAGGTGTGCATCTGCCGAAGGAGTGGTCACTGCGCTAACAGTGGTCGTAATATTAAGGTGTGTCTCCTGTAGGAGTGGTCACTGCGCTAGCAGTGGTGCGTAATAAGGTGTGCATCTGCCGAAGGAGTGGTCACTGCGCTAGCAGTGGTGCATAATATTAGGTGTGTGTCTCCTGTAGGAGTGGTCACTGCGCTAACAGTGGTGCGTAATAAGGTGTGCATCAGCTGAAGGAGTGGTCACTGCGCTAACAGTGGTGCGTAATATTAAGGTGTGCGTCTCCTGTAGGAGTGGTCACTGCGCTAACAGTGGTGCGTAATAAGGTGTGCATCTGCCGAAGGAGTGGTCACTGCGCTAGCAGTGGTGCATATATTAAGGTGTGTGTCTCCTGTAGGAGCGGTCACTGCGCTAGCAGTGGTGCATCATAATAAAGTGTGTGTCTCCTGTAGGAGCGGTCACTGACACTATCATTAACACTCTGCTAACACTCACCTGCTCATCATGACATCTCTCTCAGCCTGGCCAGGGTGGTGATACTCTCTTAGTCTCTTTCTGTCTTGAACTTTCTCTGATATCTGTGTGAATATATAGTGTTAGACACTCAATAACAATCATATTAGAGCTGGGCGATATGGCAAAAAATTATAACGATAATTTTTTCATATCGGTCGATATCGATAATTATAATGATAAATGTAAAAATCTTCATATTTATCAATTTTATAAGATTTAACCACACCAATCCCTTTGTGCAGCTGATTTAACACATTTTGTGAAATGTTTTAGCTGTCTGACAATTTAAATAAAATAATAAGCAAAAGAACAATCTTAATCCAGCATTTACATTTACTGTGAAGTGTAAAAGTGATTACATTAATATTTATTAAGCACCAGGCTTATTAGGTTTAATATGTTTAATTAACATGAGAAAATCAGTGGTACATGAAACTACAACAATTTGTACCTGCTTATTTCCAGAAGGTTTTCTTTGTCCCATTATCTGTAAACAAAAACAATTACCTTCAGCAAGATCACCACACATTATTATTAAATACCACAGTGGTATAATTTATTCATTATTTTAAATAGTGGCCACATGAATAGAGGTAAATTTGGTTTTATATTCGCACATTCGGACTTTCCCCTTAATAATATTATTTCATTAAAGTATTATTTGCAAACTCTAAATAGCAAAATCATATTAGCAGCAAATGACTATCAAAGTACAACATTGTTCACAGTCAAATAAAACAGTGTTAATGTTGTTTTAGAAATCATACTTGCATGCTAATTCTGATTGAATATTCAAAGTAACATGGTAAACAATAAAGAGACTTCTAAATGAACGAATGTGCGAAAATAAAACCAACTTTACCTCTATGCCACATGAATGCATTAAATATTGCTAGTATAATAATAAATGACTTTATGGCAAATATGAATTTGTTCCATTCAGGATATTTTTGCTAATTGCTCCTACAATTTAGCCTAAATAAATTTAAAAACAGAATAAGGCATCAACTTGATAACTTTGAAGTTTCATTGAACTTATTTATTTCACCACAATTATCATACCATTAATAGAAAATATATCCATGATGCAGTTTTGTAGAAAATCACAAACAAATACTTTTGCAGAGTTTTCCCAGCCAGGGTCACTTTTATGCTGCAAAAATGACTCGAATAATTAATTTGTCATCAAAATTGTTACCAAATTTCAGTATTAGTTGAAGCACATGTAAGGACCAACTAATGTTAACTAAGCTAATGCTAACGTTAGCTAAATGACTATCGGGAAGGCTAGACCAGACTATAAAACACCTCAGCCTTGTTTAAAGTTAATTAAAATGAATTAAGCCTCACCTGTAACAGTGCTGGACGTCTTTTCCGCTGTTTCCCTCCTTGGCTTCGTCTGTCTTCGAGCACATGTCTCGTGATGTGCTTTAGCAGCCTCCGTGACATGCGTTCACGTGCCATAATTCTGATCTGTGTTAATGATCAGTTCTCAATCTGTCCCGCTCTCAGGCTCCCCTCCCCCACTCGAAACTCAAGCTCCCCTCCCCCAGCGCAGCCTTAAGTTCAAAAGTTCATGCAGCAGTATCACCAATTAAGACTATTACTCCGGTTCAGCAATATCACGACTTTTGCACTTCATTTCACTCGGCTATATGTTCATTAATTTATTAATTGGGTTGATATTGTTTTAGATTTTATATTTTATGACAATTATTTATTTATTTGTAATAAATAATTTGTCATTGCATAAATGCAGTTAAGTTACAAAATAAATTAAGGTGTACACAGTAGATAGAATACATTGGATGATATGGAATAAGATATAGGCATGTATTTACTAAAAGGGGTAAACATTTAACTGATAAAGTGGTTTTAATATCTTTTTAATTAAGCACGTTATAGGTGTTTACACATCCACACACATATAGTAATGTACATACACAGCTAAAGCATAAACATTATGACCACATTCAGTTTATATCCACTGTTTTACGTTATTTGTAAATTAAATTAAATGTAATGCACTTAATTACTAAATAAAGTTAAGGTGTATAAAGTAGATAGAATACATTGGATACACTGTATGAACTATGGAGTAAATGATGAACATAACAAAGACAAAAAAGTCACTTAAACCTAATTAAAAAAATATATAATAATTTAATAACAGGAATGAACACGCAGTAACAGGAATGAATATCCAGACACTGTGGACGTTCAGCTTGCTCTGGTGATAACTGGGTTGTGTGGAGCGATGTTTTGAGGGCTTCTTTTGTCTTTGATGTTATGTACATCTCTCTCCACTTTTTGTGGCGTCTGCACTTTTCTCTCTAGGTCATTGATCAGTTTCTTCCTGCCTGACTCTAGGTCCTTCCTGTATCTCTCCGACTCATTCATTCGTTCATTTTCTTCTCGGCTTAGTCCCTTTATTAATCAGGAGTCGCCACAGAGGAATGAACCGCCAACTTATTCCAGCAATATGTTTTATGCAGCGGATGTACTTCCAGCCGCAACCCAGCACTAGGAAACATCCATACACACTCATTCACACTCATACACTACTATGCCGATTTAGCTTATTCAATTCACCTGTACTGTGTGTCTTTGAACTGTGGAGGAAACCGGAGCACCCAGAGGAAACCCACGCCAACCACGGGAAGAACATGCAAACTCCACACAGAAACACCAACTGATCCAGCCGGGGCTTAAACCAGTGGCCTTCTTGCTGTGAGGCGATCATTCTACCCACTGCACCACCGTGACACCCTTATTCAGATTCCTTCTCTAAATATTCTGTCTCTTCTCTGGGTCTGCATCATGTTACAATAAAGTCGTTGCTTTTCTGCAGCACTTATAGGTGGATTGGCACTCTGCAAGTATATAATACATACAATGATACATGTGATACACTCACCGGCCACTTTATTAGGTATACCTCACTAGTACCAGGTTGGACCCCTTTTTTGCCTTTCAGAACTGCCTTAATTCTTCGTGGCATAGATTCAACAAGCTACTGGAAATATTCCTCAGAGATTTTGCTCCATATTAACATGATAGCATCACACAGTTGCTGCAGATTGTCGCTGCACATCCATGACGCCAATCTCCTGTTCCACCACATCCCAAAGGGGCTCTATTGGATTGAGCTCTGGTGACTGTGGAGGCCATTTGAGTACAGTGAACTCATTGGTCATGTTCAAGAAACCAGTCTGAGATGATTGTCGCTTTATGACATGGTGCGTTCTCCTGCTGGAAGTAGCCATCAGAAGATGGAGACACTGTGTTCATAAAGGGGATGGACATGGTCAGCAACAATACTCAGGTAGGCTGTGGTCACCATGCTCAATTGGTACTAATGGACCCAAAGTGTGCCAAGAAAATCTCCCCCACACCATTACACCACCACCACCAGCCTGAACCGCTGATACAAGCAGGATGGATCCATGCTTTCATGTTGTTGAGGCCAAATTCTGAGCCGACCATCCGAATGTGTCAGCAGAAATGGAGACTCATCAGACCAGGCAACGTTTCTCCAATCTCTATTGTCCAGTTTTGGTGAGCCTGTGTGAATTGTAGCCTCAGTTTCCTGTTCTTAGCTGACAGGAGCGGCACCCGGTGGTCTTCTGCTGCTGTAGCCCATCCGCCTCAAGGTTGGACGTGTTGTGTGTTCAGAGATGCTCTTCTGCAGACCTCGGTTGTAACGAGTGCTTATTTGAGTTACTGTTGCCTTTCTATCAGCTGGAACCAGTCTGGCCATTCTCCTCTGACCTCTGGCATCAACAAGGCATTTGCCCACAGAACTGCCGCTCACTGGATATTTCCTCTTTGTCAGACCATTCTCTGTAAACCCTAGAGATGGTTGTGTGTGAAAATCCAAGTAGATCAGCAGTTTCTGAAATACTCAGAGCAGCCCGTCTGGCAGCAACAACCATGCCACGTTCAGAGTCACTTAAATCCCCTTTCTTCCCCATTCTGATGCTCGCTTTGACCTGCAGCAGATCATCTTGACCATTTCTACATGCCTACATGCACTGAGCTGCTGCCATGTGATTGGCTGATTAGAAATTTGCATTAATGAGCAGCTGGACAGGTGTACCTAATAAAGTGGCCAGTGAGTGTACATTTACAATATAAGTAATTGTAACTGAAACCTAAAAGATTCAAGTAAATCATCTTACATTAACAATGTTTTGCATTATTATTTATGAAACAGAGAACGCATCTCACTCCTGTTACTATTACTCAGTCCTGTTATGGCTTACAGTATATGAGTAACGGGACTGAGGGTCTGAGGGTGAGTTTTCAGCATAAAATTATCAAATTCATGCTAAATAGCCACATGGCACACATGCTAATAGCATGAGGATATGGAGCAAGTTTTAGCGGTTTATCAAAGATATGTATTTTTAAAATGAATTAATAAAATGAGAAGACTTTCCCTTTGTTCTCCCATGGCCTTTAAAAGATCTGGATGATGCAACTTCCTGTTGAAAATATGCCTTATGGAATGTCCCAAGTTAATCAAAGGGGTAAATGTGTTAGGGTAACAGTAATGAGTGAAAACCTGGCGACACGGCTAAAATGTATTTTATCAAAAATGTTCAGATTTATTATTTTTTTTAAATAGGAAATCATTGATTGGATATAAAACTGCATGTAAATGCAAAAAAAAACTAATTTGGAAGGATTTTAAACAATATATTTTAGCAAATGTTAGAAGCAGGGAGTGGTGACATGCAGCAGCTGCTCTTTTTTAGTGTTCTACATAGTTTTTAATAATGATTTTAATTATTTATTCTAAATTTTGCAGTTTGTTAATTTGAAGACTCTTTGATTGTTACTAAAATGCATTTTTGAGTTAATTTAATGCATTTTTTATATTTAATATTCTGGGGACATAAATGTTACCCATTCAGTGGAATGTCCTGTATATTCAGTGGCCTTTCTATCAAAACCACATTACTTCTGCAGCACCGGCCGCGTTTACTCCCATGAGCATCAGTGAGCCTTGGCTGCCTGTGATAAGTTGCGCTTCACAACTGTTCCCTCCTTGAACAGATTTCACTAGATGACTGAACTGACCACTGCAGAAACACCTCACAAGAGCTGTAGTTTTGGAGATGCACTGACCCAGTCATCTTGCCATTACACTATGGCCCTTATTAAACTCACTCAAATCCTTACACTAGTCCATTTTCCTTTCTAACGTATCAACTTTAAAGACAAATGTTCTCTTGCTGCCTAATATATGCCACCTGCTAAAAGATGCCTTGAGGAAGAGATGATCAGTGTTATTCACTTCACCTGTCTGTGGTCATAATGTTGTGCTGGATCAGTGTGTACACGGTATATCACAGCCAGTCTGCTTCAACAGAACTAGCAGCCTAAACTAAGGCTCATCACCAGAGTGGTTAGGCCTTTGCTGTAGCTGACCATCACTTGTAAAGCATCTCGTCATTCATTTTAGAATTGCCTGAACTCTCAAGGACTCTAAATCGTCTCTTTTTCTGTCAAGTTGAGGACAGGGTTGCCAACTTTGTTGCTATGAAATAGTGACATAATTTGACTAGTGCAG
>NC_079441.1:72891897-72904008 GCF_903798145.1 Danio aesculapii | reverse complement strand
ACACACACACATAGATATACATGCGCGCACACACACACACACACACGTGCACAACAGCATTTGTCCAGACATGTAAATATTAACACGTACACGCACACACACACACTCAGATCTGCAAATATTACCACACACACATACAAATTTTAATAGACACACAACACACAAACTATATATTTATACTGTACACACATACACAACCCCAGCATTCATACAGATATGCAAATATCAACACACACACACTCGAACATATAAACACCCACACACGCAATGACAAACACCACATACATATTTAAACATGCTAAAACGACCATAACAACAAAACGCATGCACACACACACACACACACACACACACACACACACACACACACACATAAATACACATGAATGCATAAACATGCGCACATAAACAAACACGCAAAGATAAACATAAATCCCACAAATAAACATAAACCCAGCTGAAGCATGTATTCAAACACACACACACACACACACACGCGCACACACACACACACACACAGACACACAGATCTGCAGAAAGTCTCCATTCAAATGTAAATCTCTGCTGTGTGTGCAGTCAATGCTGAAGAGGACACACACACACACACGCACACACACACTCGGAGCGTATAATGATAAAAGAGTGACATCACCGCTGTTAAAGGCTTATTACTGCTCATTATAAATGCATTAAAACTTCCCAAACCTGTTTAGCGCTTCACTGTAAAAACTGGAGATGAGGAATCGTGGGAAATAATGATCAGGAACAAATAACTGGAGATTTTATTGAATGAAATGTGCGGCTGACTGATTGATAAGAGGTAATGCTGTAGATACACTCTCTAAAAAATGCTCAGATGCTTTAATTACATTTTAAATTAAATAAATAACATTTTAACCCAACTGTTGGGTTTGTACTTTTTTTAGCCCAGCTTTGGGTTAAAACAACCCAGCATTTTTTCCATAAAAAAACTAAACGTGGATACATAAAAAGGCAGAAACAAAAAAGCAAATAAACAAATAATTAAATAAAAATTACATCAAATTTTGAGTAATTAAGAACATATGTCATATGGCTCAGTGGTTAACAATGTCACCTCTCACCTCACAGCAATAAGGTCGCTGGTTCAAGTCCTGGCTGGGTCAGTTGGTGTTTGCATGTTCTCCCTGTGTTGGTGTGGGTTTCCTCCGGGTGCTCCGGTTTCCCCCACAGTCCAAACACATGCGCTATAGGGGAATTGATTAACTAAATTGGCCATAGTATATGAGTGTGTGTGCGCGCTAATGAGTGTGTATGAGTGTTTCCCAGTACTGGGTTGCAGCTGGAAGGGCATGTGTTGTGTAAAACAAATGCTGGATAAGTTGGCGGTTCATTCCACTGTGGTGACCTCTGATAAACAAAGGGACTAAGCTGAAGGAAAATGAATGAATGAATGAATGAATGAATGACAGAAAGAATACCCTCTTAAAAATGCTAGGTTGTTTTAACCCATTGTGGGCTCAGATATGGACGAAGCCAATACTGGGTTAATTTTGTAAATTACATTTTTGTATTTAATGAACATTTTTAACTCTACTGTTTGTTTTGTGCATATTTGACCCAGCGTTTGGTTAAAACAACCCAGCATTTTTAGAGTGTACAAGAAGGTAGGAAGGAAGGAAGGATGGAAGCATGGATGGATGGATGAACGGATATTTAGAACAAGTAGAACAATGATGTATGGATGAATGGAACAATGGATGGATGGATGGATAGATACAGTGATAGATGGAACGATAGATGGATGGAACGGTGGATGGAACAATGGATGGAACGATGGATACAGCAATAAATAGAACGATCGATGGATGAATAGATGGACGGATATATAGAATGATAGATAGAACAATGGATGGATGGATGGATGCAGGGATATATAGAACAATGGATCGATGGAACGATTGATGGATACAGTGATAGATAGAACGATCGACGGATGAATGGATGGATAGATAGAATGATGCATGGATGGATGGATAGATAGATGGAATGATTATTGGATGGATAGAACGATGGATGGATGAATACAGCGATAGATAGACCAATTGATGGATGGATGAATGGATGCACTGATACATAGAATGATAGGTAGAACAATAGAACGATGGATGGATGGATGGATGGATGCAGTGATGGATGGATGGATGGATGGATGAATGGATGATAGATGGATGGAATGATGGATACAGTGATGGATAGACTGATTGAAGTATGAATGGATGGACGGATATTTAGAACAATAGATAGAACCATGGATGAATGGAGTGACACAACGATAGATAGAAAGATTGAACGATGGATGGATGGAACAATAGAATGATGGATGGATTGAATAATTGAATGGATGGATGGATGCAGCAATTGATAGGATGGTAGAACGATAGAAGGATGGATGGATGGATACATCGACAGATGGAACGATGGAACGACGGCTGGATGAATGGAGAGATACAACGATAGATAGAATGATAGAACGATCGATCGATGGATGGATAGATGGGATACAACAATAGACAGAACGTTAGATAGAACAATGGACGGACGGACGGACGGACGGACAGACAGACGGACGGACAGATGGATAGATAGATAGATAGATAGATAGATAGATAGATAGATAGATAGATAGATAGATAGATAGATAGATAGATAGATAGATAGATAGATAGATAGATAGATAGATAGATAGATAGATAGAGTAATCCACTCTTCTTAGGATCACTCACTCATTGGCACTCTATTTTCCAATAAAACCTGAAGCTGGGCTTGTTAAAATGTTCAAATGTTTTCAAATGAAGCCGTATGAAATGAACGCATTAGAGCACAGCTGCTAATGGAGACCACCGTAAAATATTCCAGCCATTAAACAGAAATTATTCTGCCAACACACCTGACCATAAAAACTGTAATTTACTTATCAGAAAATAGACTGTGACAGCCACCACACAGAGAGAGAAACACTGGCGGCTTTAATAACACAGATAATGACACTTTATAATCATTCACTGTAAGAGTAACGGACGATACATGATCTCTCCAGATCACACAGTATATTCAGCACGCATTCAGGACGTGCACAAGAGATTTGACTCACAATTTATTAAAGAATCTCATGCAAGGATGTAGAGTTTTTGGTAAGTGTGGCTAACTATTTTTGATATTTTTAGAATAAAGGAAATAGAGGAACAGAGAAACAAAAGGTTCTGGAAATTAATACCTGAAACAGAATAAGAGGCTGAAGAATGTCAGCACAAATCTAAATGTAATGCTCCTGGAAATAAATATTCCTCATACAACTTTAGATGTTTTAGACGCTTGGTAAGACCATTCTGCCACTGAGAAACAGCAATAGTAAAGCTTCTGGAAGTAAATGTTCCTTGAAATATTTGAGATGCTTTCTGCCTCATTTCCACTGAGTGGTATGGTGTGGTATGGTTCGGTATGGGTCACCTTTATCAGGCTTCTGTCTCCACTGCTAAATGGAACCAATGGTACCCTTTTGGTAGGCGTGGTGTGAGACAGAAAGCTGCAGTCGACGTCATTCTCACTTGAAGTTCACATATCGCATGAGAAGCGCTTCTTACTAAACAAATGCTTTACATACTGTAAATACTCACGCAATATTAAATGTTAACTACTAACCTTTCTATGAACAGGATTTGATTAGAGCTGCAAATCAATGATGATGCACAATAGCCTACTGTAACGTCTGCGATTATATAAAATAAAAAATAAAACATTTATGAATGCATACAGCCCCTTACAGTCTCTGAAATGTAATGACAAAAATATACATGTGATTAAATATATACATATAATACACATACAAATATAATCAGGGGCATAGCGGATATTTTAAAAGTGGGGGGACAGCTGTATAAGATCATACGTCCATATAATTATTAATCACCTGTTTCTAAATGGCCTGTCTCTAGAAGTGAGGGGGACGTATCCCCCCCATCCCCTCGGTTGCTAAGCCTCCGAATATAAACATATTTAGGCCTTCTTTGGGTTTGTAAACGATCTGAAACGTATAGAGTCTGTGCAAACCTCTCATCTTCATTCTTCACCAGCACATGTAACGTTAACATCTTGTTAGAAAGTAATAGAGCTCATAATAGTCCAGAAGGTGATGATAATAGTTGAACACAGCAGTTTGTTTATGTTTTAGATTGCTGAACGAATCATTCGCTGCTTTGTTTTCTCGTGCTACACTCTGGCTGGATGTTAAAAGCGCTTCAATAATCACGTGCAGGTTATTAACATCAGCTCAAGCTGGTTATTTCAAATATAGACGCGCGACGGATGATCGCGAGCTCTCTGGAGAAAGTGAAACCCCTCACGCTTTTAAACACCAGGACACACAGCAGATTCTGCTCTTCTTCTTGGCTTTGCGGCTGTTCAACAAGACTACGACAAGGATTGTTTAAGCTTGGGTCGACCATGGCTTGTTATTATATGTATATATTATCACATGTAATGTCTCGGCTGTGTATTAAAAAATGGCGCTTCCTTTGTTTTCATTCTCCTGACTCTCTGTAAACCAATAGTATTCAACTATGCATCTAGTTCCACCTTTTGGTACCCTTTTGTTGTGCTAGGTAGCCTTCGGAAAGTGGTGCGGTTCGATTTTTGGTACCTTTTGACAGTGTAAAAAAACCCATACCACTTAACAAAAATCTTTGAGAGGAGACTACTACTGCTTCTTTTATCCTCACTTGTTAGCCGCTTTGGATAAAAGCGTCTGCTAAGTGGATAAATGTAATGTAAATGTTCAGTATCAAGTCAAATCTTGACCAATCAGATGCTCTGTAGTGTCTGACATGCCCCGCCCCCTTCTTCTCATCTGCTGTTCATTTGATGTGCTTGAGCTCAACCAATCTCACTGGCAGAGCTGTGATGAAACAAAACACTATTGGCTGTTTTTAAGGGGGAGGAGCTACTATATGCCCCGCCCTCTCTTCGTGTTTCAGTTCAAGTTACGTCAAACATTGAACAATTTCAAAGCACTTCACGAGACCTTTAACAACAGCTATTCATCTGCTTGATGTGTCACGGCCTCAAAGGTCGTGCAAAGGGTAATGAAAAACTCAAAACAAAGTTCACTTTCGTCCTCCTCTATCCATTCATCCACACTCGTCTGTCTTCCTGCTCCTCTCATAAGCTCATTTAAAGTGACTCTGCAGTAATGGGGGTGATGGAGGGATGGAGGGAGGATGGAGTGATGGAGGGATCAGCTGAAGGTGTGCCGCTGGTTAATCCCTTTCCTGCTGCTCATGAAAATGATCCTGCACTTACACATAATTACCTTCTCCTTTGATGCACCCTATCAGTGAGGAGGGGCAATAAACTCACACACACACACATTCACACACACACCAAGTGTTTAAGAGCTGGGGTTTCAGTCTTAATTCAGAAGGAGTGTGTACGTATGTGTGTGCGTGAGACTCTCAGTCATTTTCAATCATCATAACAATAACAGCCACTGAACTTCCTCCACTCACTAATAAAGCACTTCCTGATGAAATACTGCATATGAAGCGCTGCGAGTTCCAGCTACAACTGCGACCAATATATTGGGGAAGTTGAGGATCATTGTCTAGCACATATGGAGAGCTCGACTGCATGAGATGTCGCTTTATTTCTGGTAAAGGTCAGATGCATTAGTTACACATGAATTTGTTAGTCCGGAGGTCTCCTAACCCAGCTCCTTGGGAGAAACCGTCCTTCAGATTCCAGCTGCAACCCCAATTAAACACACCTGAATCTGCTAATGAAGGTGTTGGGGGTTACCGGATAATTACAGATGAGCTGGAACAGGACACGAACATGGTCACGTGAACACGGATATTTTTAAACCACAGCTTTTTCGTCCACACGCAAACAAAAAATATCGGGTCACTAAATGAAACTTTCGAAAACTCCTTTCGGGGTGAATATGTTCAAAGATGCTTTATTGTTGTGTATGTGTGGTATACGTTTTTCTTGCATTTTTGGGTAGATTTACAATAACTTTTAGCATAATAGTATAAAAGCGACATCTATGGTCATTAAGATGGCTCTTATGTGAGTGTAGGGTGTCCTTCCAATAGCTCTTAACCTTCCTGTTGTCTATAATTTTGTTTACACAGTTCACCCTTCGAGTCAAAATCGAGCCACTTTTAATAAAGCTCTAAAATAAAGCACTTAAATTAAATATCCTCAAAATTCCCTCCCTCATAGTCGCCACGAAGGCTAATATTAGCTATATACACCGAAATCATTTTTGCACCAAGCTGTAAACAGCTCATTTCTGTAGTAAAGTTGAGCATTTTAACATGGGAGTCAATGGAAATTTGCTTTGTTATGGAGCCAGCCTTTAGTGGCCAGTCGATGAATTGCAGTTTCAGTTCGTATTAGCTTCACATTGCAGAGCGGGAGGTTGATGTTTGGGGGAAACTTAACTATCTTTTCCAATTCCCTCCAATAGCCCTTAACCCTTCTGTTGTCTATAATTCTGTACACAGTTCGCCCATTGAGTCAAAAATGAGCCATCTTCAGTAAACCTCTAAAATAAAGCAGATCAATTTAATCTTAACCCTCAAAATTCACAATTCACCCCTCACAGTTGTCATGAGGGCTAATATTAGCTATATAACCGAAAACCATTTTTGCACCAGACTGTGAACACTTTATTTCTGCAGTAAAGCTGAGCATTTTAATATGGGAGTCAATGGAAATGTGCTCTGTTTTGGAGCCAGCCCCCAGTGGCCAGTCAATGAATTGCAGTTTTAGTTACTTTTGTTTAAGCTTTACATTGTAGAGCGGGAGGTTGATGTTTGGGTGAAACTTAACTATCTTTTCCAATTCCATCCAATAGCTTTTAACCCTTCTGTTGTCTATAATTCTGAGTCAAAAATGTGCCCCTTCACTAAAACTCAAAAATAAAGCAGATCAATTTAATCTCAATCCTCAAAAATAATTCAAAATTCACAGACCTCACAGTTGTCTTCAAGGGTAATATTAGCTTTATACACCAAAACCATTTATTGTAACAGACTGTAAACACTTTTTCTGCAGTGAAGTTGGGCATTTTAACATGGGAGTCAATGGAAATTTGGTCTGTTTTGAAGCCAGCCCCCAGTGGCCAGTCAATGAACTGCAGTTTCAGTTACTTCTTTATTACAGTAGTTTCACAATGTAAAGCGGGAGGTTGATGTTTGGGTGAAACTTTAGTGTCTTTCTCAATTCCATCCAACAGCCCTTAACCCTCCTGTTTTCCATAATTCTGAAAAACAAACCAACTTCACTATACCTTTAAAATAAAGCAGATCAATTTAATCTCAATCCTCAAATCTATTTTACATGAAGAAACAAGCACAGCTTCATCACAATCAGTATTTCAGCAGTGTTTACACAGTGGACAACACTCGTTTCTCACTACAGTAAAAGATAGTTGTATAGAAGGTGGGTCAAAATTGACCCAAAGGACAATTGTTGTACCCTAAATGTGTACAGCCTTCATATAAATATGCAAAATAGAAAACGATTCATTAATGTTGGGGTCATTTTTTAAAAAAGCCACCAAACGTCAAGATAAAAAACAATTCTGCAGTCAAAAGGGTGGAGACCCCCTTCGTATGATTGTAAAGTGTTTTGTATGAACAGCAATACTATAGCAATACATAAACGCACGCATACATCCATTCAAATACATCCACCAGTGTTTAGAGGTTGAAATATGAGCCAAAAGACTTTCAAATGAGCCCTTGACATTAGCCGAGACCCATTGAGAGGGAAATAAGCAAAGCATGCTGATTTGCAAACTCGTGAAATGCCAAGTGAGCGACAAGTCACCAAACAGAGCTCCCATGAGACACACACACTCACACACATTGGAGGAAAAAAGAGCAGCACAGATAGAGATGCAAACCCGCAGGGGACACTGGTACATATGCAAAGAAATGAGCAATCCAGAAGATGCTAAGAAAATAAAGGACACTGACAGAGTTAAAACTGAGACAAACTCAGCTCCTTCACACTTGGTTAAAAGATGCATGTCCAGGATAAGCCTGAGAAAATTTGAATGTTTAAGAATGTTATAAAAAATAGACACAATAAAGAGAAAATAATAAAGCGAGCGTTAAAAATATTGAGACAAGCAACAGAAGAAGTGTGTGCAGGAGCAGCGGACTGACTGCACGACTGAAAATAGGCCAGACAGCACTTTCAGAGCGCTATAGGAGCTGATGGATGTGTGATAAGTGTGGAGACACTTGTGCAGCCGACACCAATGAAAGAAAAGCTTCATATGAGGCACAGGAGGCTGTGAATGTACCAATATTACAGTCCAGACCAGGTCAAGACCCAGCAAACCACATACTTATGATCTATTCTACACTATTTTGCAGTATAGACAGCATAAGTAGAGCAATCAGACTGAAATTTCCAACAGAATAAGTGCACTTTAAATACCCGGATGATGTAGCAGAAGGGGAGGGGCTACTTGTGAATGGGAGGAGCTACTGGTGAATGGGAGGAGCTACTGGACTTTTAGACGAGAGACATTTGGAGTGATTAAAGTGGTCATCTTGCTCCTCTTGATGTAAAAGCCGCTCGCTGTGTGTAAGGAGCAAAAGCAACCGTCAGCAGAGAGTTTAATGATCACAGACTCTGCAGTGTGAAGAATGAGTTTCACCCTCTTCCCTGTGTAATGGACACGGATGCGGGATCTCCACAGGACTTCATTACCCACAGCACGGTGTTCCCCCACGCCTGGTTACTTCATCAAGGACGGCTGTTTGCTCCGTACGCTTCAGTTAATTTTGCACCTTCATCTAGCAGACCTTCATGGACTCATGTGGAGCTCTTTGCACATTAGTGATCAGTTTCCACCCTTCTGAGAAGCATCTATTAATTTATTTTCACCAACTGCAGAACAAAAGTAAAACGCTTTTCTAACTTGTCTTGTTAGTAGTCCAAATATCTGAACGTTCTTAAATCAACAACAACAACAAGTAAAACAAATCGTGTTGTTTTCAGAGTCCAAATGAAGTGAGTTTTTCCTTAAAACAAGCAAAATAATGCTATTTCAAATCAAAAACAAGATTATTTTTCTTACCATATTTGCAGATTATTATAAGATAACTTGCTTTAAAGGGCACGTATGGTAAAAAATCTACTTTTTAAGCTGTTTGGACAGACATATGTGCATGTATGGAGTATAGAGCATCATATTGGGCTGATATAAGCACACCCAGTGCTTTTTTTTCAATTTAACAACATAAAAGCGGTGGACCAATTGGAGCGGTTTTCAGACCGACCGCAACTTTACGTAGGAGAGCGGTCCCCCCGCCCACCAATATTGATTGACAGGCGCGTCATCATATCCTCAGTTTGTTGATTCACGTCCGCCATTTTCAGCGTGAGTGGAAGCGATATCACTAAAGGAACACGCTAGCTCTATTTTTAGATGCAAGGCTCATTGGGCTCAACACAAGATCAATATTCTCCACATTATCGCTCTAATCAGAATTATTGGTTGTATCTTTAGGTAGGTTTGCAAACATGTGTACTTCTCATTGAGTTTACCTTATACTTCAGCCGTTTGCATTTCTCGCGATCTCAGAAGCTCCCTGTGATCTTAACTAGGTGCTGCTGTACCTGACGCTGCGCCATGCGTTTTAGAAATCTAAACATAGGTTTCTATCAGGGTACACACAACAGCACGACGATTCGGGACACTTCATGTCTCTGCCGCGCCACAGAGAGTGTCTGGTGTGCTGTGTCGTGGCTTCGAGCGGCGCATCCGGTGCCTCAGTCAAAGTTAATTCAGTGTGCGTGGTTATTAGTCTCAAGCTTGGCACTTGAAACTAGCACACAGTTGGCTGTAAAACTATACAGACACATATGATTTTCTCTGCTTGGTCTGTGTCAGAGTCGTACATGTACGACTGATTGCTGATCCTCTCACTCCTACTCCTTCTCTCAGTCTGCCCAAACACAGAGCGGGTGAGCTCATGGCTCCGCCCCCTTGTTACGTTGGGCGGGAAGCCGAAACTAATTTACATGTGAAGCAACACACCCCTAAATCAGCGAGCTGTGGACACGCCCCCAACATGACACTTTTTAACACATTATAATAAACAAATCTGAATTGTGTTTTAAACTGAAGCTAAACTGGCACACTCAGAAGAGCCAGAATATTAATATTAAATCATAAAAAAGAGCTAAACTACGTGCCCTTTAAATAAAAATCAATAACTTTCTGAAAACAACACAACATGCTTTGCTGGTCTAAAAACTGCTTCTTGATTGAAGAATTTGTAGATATTTGGACTAGAAACACGAGTAAGAAACACATTTTTTCTCAGCGCATGAAGGAGATTAGCCGTCGGTCGCTGGCCATTATTTCACAGGACATTAAACTCGGTGTGCACTCAGATGAACACTGCAGACCTCAGGAGAAAACGCCCGCAGACTGAACAGTGATAGATCTGTGTGAAGCAGCAGTGTTAGATTACCATTCAGATACATGTTGATCCAGTCACCTTCTGCTGGCTCCTGCATGCAGGTCACGCAAAACACATTCGCTCTTTTGGCACCACATGCATGCATGCTTTTAGTTTTCTTTAATAGGGAAACTCACATGCAGTTTTTTTCTGAGGCCTAAATAAAGTTGAGTGTTTTTTTTAACTTCATATTGTGTTTGTTTTCTTGAGGATGTTGTTGTTTACGTTGTGATCGGATGCTTCTAATTTCTCAGATAATGCTGTGATGTTTCTTCCCCCTTTCTGTCAATGTTTGTATGTTTGCTGTTGTGTCATGGACGTTGTGTAATTTGTGTTTGTTTTGTAGTGTTATTATTATATGATTGCGATACAATCCGCCCACTAAAAATGAAGAGGTACATCCTAAAAGGGGTTAATGCTAATAACGTAAATGCATTGTACTCTTGACAGATGATATGTAATATTAAATTAAATAACCGTGGCTCACCCTGAGTGTGTTGATCTGAGCGCCGCTGCTGAAGAAACTCCAGAGAGAGTCTTTATTCTGCAGCCAGAAATCTGCCAGATCACCAGCTTTGGCCAGAGCATCGAAGGTGCGGTTAGCCTGCAAGCGCACACACACACACACACACACACAAACACACACACACACACCATAGGTTTCCATTGAGAATTGATGACATCAGCAATGCTCATAATTCACATTCTCCTGTAATAGCTGTGTGTTATTGCCCACTGAATCCGAAACTGAATCTCACGTCGTGTCAATCGTGTTGATGCACTGCCTCCGATATGTTCGCCCGTCATTTAAAAAAATCGAATCGGGTTAGATTTTTTTAGCTTTTTGCATCCAAAAGAGCATTTTAAAAGGGGTTTTGACAGTTCAGAGCCATCGTACAAGTGAAAGGTGTAATACAGTATGCCGTCACTTGAGCACAGATGACTTTAACACAGAGCTGAACATACAGACAGAATGTGGCGGACGCTTGAGAACCCCTATATGCTGGATTCAGTGCCTGGCACACCTCTCCCCTGCTGCTGTTTGGGGTGTGTGTCACAAAACACACATGAAAACACACACACAAACTACTTACTCATAAATATGCGCGCACACACACACACAAATACACAGAAACACACACACACACACACATATACATACATATATATATATATATATATGCATGCGCACACACACACAAGACCAACACACACAAATACACACTCATATATATGCATGCACGCACACACACACACAAATACAGACAAATACATACACACACACACATATGCATGCGCGCGCACACACAAAACCACACACACAAATACACACACAAAAAAAACACACACACTCATATATATGCATGGCACACACACACACACACAAACCACACACACACAAATACATACAAACACACACTCATATTTATGCATGCATGCACGCACACACACACACAAATACACACACACACACACACACACAAACAAATACACACAAAAACACAGAAACACACAAATACACGCACACACACAAAACCAGACACAAATACACACACAAACACAGAAACACGCACAAAACACA
>NC_079441.1:72839397-72889397 GCF_903798145.1 Danio aesculapii | reverse complement strand
GTGTGTGTGTGTGTTTCTGTGTGTGTACCTCTTTGATGATCCTGCGTGTGACGTTGGTGTCAGGTGTGTAAAGAACTTTTCCTTGCAGAAAGGGTTTAAAGGTCCTCCAGATGAGACGCGTGCTGGACGAGCTCTCCAACGACTCCGTCAGGTTTTTACAAAACTCACCTGCACACACACACACACGTAGAGAAATGTTAAAAAAACACAGTACTGGAGGAGCAGATTCACATCAATACTTTAACACACACACACACACAGACAATCACACACTCACAGACACACACAGATGAGCGCAAACACTCCCAGACACACACACAAACTCACTCATAGATGTGCACACAAACACATGCACACAGACACAAATACACACACACAGTTATACACACAAAAACCAACACATTCGCACACACTCAGACACACACGCACATTCACACACAAACACACAACTACTCAGACAAATACACACAAACACATATACACACACACACACACACACTGATATACACACAAAAACCAACACATTCGCACACACACGCACATTCATACACAAACACACAACTACTCAGACAAATACACACAAACACACACACACACACTGAAATACACACAAAAACTCACATTCACACACACGCGCACATTCACACACAAACACACAACTACTCAGACAAATACAGACAAACACAAACACACACACTCACTGATATTCACACAAAAACTCACACATTTGCACACACATTCACACACAGACACACAACTACTCAGACAAATACACACAAACACAAACACACACAAATACACACACACTCACTGATATACACACAAAAACTCACACATCCACACATTCACACACAAACACACGACTCACACACAAATACACACAAACACATGCACACACGCACACACATTTTTTTATTTGATGTTTGACAATCTCAACTGAAACAAAGAGGGCGGAGCATCTAGTAACTCCTCCCCTTTTTAAAAAAACAGCCAATAGCGTTTAGTTCTCACATTTCTGCCATTGAGAGTGTTTGATCTCAAGCGCATCAAATGAACAGCCAATGAGAAGAAGGGGGCGGGGCATGTCAGACACTAGAGAGCATGTGGTTGGTCAGAAGATTTGATGAGAAACTGAAGTATGAGGTGATGTAAAAAAAATCGTTGATCCATTTCAGCTGTTGATGTTTATATCAGGTTTATATCTTCACTCATTCATTTTCCTTCAGCTTAGTCTGTATTTCAGAGGTCGCTACATTTTTAGTCGCAATATTTTTGGAGCACACTAGCTAGACTATCATACTGATACTAACATCTAATAAACGTTATTTTAATTTCACCTTTAGTTCGCCCAACACCGCATTCCTCGTGTAGCAAAGCTGTTATTCACTGCTGCTGGAAACCTAAAGATCCGGAGAGGCGCTTATGAATGTTTTAGCATGTTGCTAACTTATGTTATCATATGTTTCTAGTATGATTAATGTGTGGCTAACATGTTTCTAGCATGCTGTCAATATGAATTAGCATATTGTCAGCATCTTTAACTCTATGTTAACATGTTTTACCATATTTAACATGCTGTTATCATGAATTAACATGATGTAAGCATATTTCAGGCAAGGTTACCAAGTTTCCAACATGAATGAACATATTGCTAGCATATTTGGTATGTTAACATGTTTTAGTATGTTTAGAATGTGGCTAATCCCTGCTAAAAAATCCAGCTTAAATCAGCCTAGGCTGGTTGGCTGGTTTTAGCTGGTGGACCAGCCTGGTTTAAGCTGGACATAGCTGCATTTGGCTGGGCTCCCAGCCTGTCTAGGCTGTTCAATCTGGTTTTAGCTGGTCATCTCCCAGCCTGACTAGCTAAGACCAGGCTGGAAATGGCTGGAAACCAGCCTGGAAATGACCAAAACCCCTCTAAAACCAGGCCGGTCAACCAGCTAAAACCAGCCAACCAGCCTAGGCGGGTATAAGCTGGTCTTTTTGGTAGGGATATATTTGTAACATGTATTAAACATGTTTCTAACATGTTGCTAATATCAATTAGCATGCTTTTAACACGTTTAACTATGTTAACATGTTGCTAACTAGCTTAATATGTGGCTAACATGTTTCTAGCATGTTGTTAACATTAATTAGCATGCTCTTAGCATGTTTAACTATGATTTTACTTTATGTAACATGTTGCATCATGAATTTGTACCTAAGCATATTAATATACATGTTAGCGTGTTATCAAAATCCAATGTAACGAGTACCTTGTTAGCATATTTCATGTTATATGTTTCTAGCAAATGTAACCTATGGCAAAAGGTTTTATGCTGCTAACAAGTTTCTAGAATGCTGCTAATATTAATTATCAAAATGTTGTCATGTTTAACTCAATCATCTCATGTTCCTGCACATTTAACATGTTGCATTGTGAATTTGCATGTTGGCATTCTATCAAAATTCCAACATGAATGAGTATGTTGTTTGCATATTTAATTAGTTATGTTTCTAGGAAATGTGACCCATGGCTAACAGGTTTTAACGTTGCTAACAAGTTTCTAGCATGGTATTGCATGTTTCTAACCTGTTTCAAGCATGCTGCTAATATTAATTATCATGATGTTGACATGTTTAACTATTGTATCATGATATTACCATATTTAACATGCTGCTATAATGAATTAGCATGTTGCTAGCATATTTTAAGCATGGTTAGCAAATTTCCAGCATGAATGAGCACATAGCATATTTAATATGATAATATGTTTCCACCATGTTTAATATGTTGCTAACATGTTTAAACATTGCTAACAGGCTTCTAGTATGTTGCTAATATCAATTAGCATCTTAACATGTTTCTACCATGTTTAACGTTACTATCGTGAATTGAATCATTTCAAAAAGTGTCAAAATTAGCTTAGAACTAGTTAACATCATAACTTATTAAAGCAAACATGATGACAAAAACACTGTCAAAACATGCAATAACAAGCTAAAACATGTTAGCCATGTGCTAAAACATGGTAGAAACATACTGTTATGTCATGCTAGCATCACTAGCATGTTTAATAAGGTATTTTAAAGCATGGCTGACATCTTTAAACACTATAATGCTACCATTAATTAGCACATTTCTAGTGTTCACTCAAATATAATGGCGATATTCCCAACAACCAGCTTAGCTAATTTTCCTAATTAGTTGAATTCAAGACAAAAACACATGTTAAATCACACTTATTCTTAGTTGTAAATAAGAACAACAAGTTATTAATTCCTAAGGCTCAAATTGAAGCATCTTTATGAATCTCTGAATCTCGCCCCAGGTCAGTGTGAATAAAACAAGAGGTATATTTTTCTTCTTCTGCATTTCATTGATTGGGTTTTACCTTCCCAGATGCGTTTCTGTAGTCTGCTCATTGCACACTGCTGAACTCGCTAACAGAAGAGCCCTGATCTCTGAGGGCCCAAGCCTCTTGAAATAAATGCAAAATAAATGAAATGCATCACAGGATGACAAATCACCACCTTCAGTCTCCTGCACAACTACATCATGACGGCTCCCAAAGCACTGCGAGCGCAGACTCAATCCACGGATACACACTATAATGAAATCAGTTCTCCTCAAACCATACCATGTTACTACAGAGCAAACACAAGAAGAAAATCACCCAGCAGACACAAAACACCTACTGAATATCAAACACCACGAGATGTTAGTATTACTCCAGTGTCATTTATATTCAAATTAATGGTGTTTCTTTATTTTTATATATATATATATATATATATATATATATATATATATATATATATATATATATATATATATATATATTCAGTTTTCATTTAGGTTTTATTTAACTCCTTAACTGTCACTTTTTTAAAGTTGACATTTGAAACTTATATTTTCACATCTGATAAAATAAGTTAATGTTTAGAGAATACATTTTTACTAAATATGTACTTTAAAATAACATGGGCATGGCATGGCATGACATGGATGGCGCAGAATCAATTTCAAAAAATGTAAAAAATAATGCAATTTCACAGACTAAAACAACGATGAAACAAAATTACTAGGAGGACACTGAGAATAAAATTGCACCATAACACAATTTATTTGAGACCATAGGCCTGGACCAGAAGCTGGCTTAACAAACTCAGGATTACAGGATAACTGAACCATGACAAAATCAAACTAGTGCATCCAGGCTTTGTTGGTAACAAAGCTAAAGTGAGCATAAACCAGAACATAACCAGACTATAACTTAAAAATAACCAGAACATAACTTGAAAATAACTGGAATATAACCTGAACATAACCAGAACACAAACTAACATACACTAAACATAACCAGAACTTAACTAGAACACAAACTAACATAGACTACACATAACCAGAACACAAAATACACTAAACATAATTTAGACCTAGCCAGAATAAAACCAGAACATAACCAGAACATAACTTGAAGATAACTAGAACACAAACTAACATACACTAAACATAACTTTGACATAACCTGAACATAATCAGCACATAACCTGAACATAGCCAGAACATAACAAGAACACAAACTAACATAGACTAAACATGACTTTGACATAACCAGAACATAATCTAAACATAACCAGAACATAACCAGCCCATAACCTGAACATAACTAGAACATAACCTGAACATAACCTGAAGATAACTGGAACAAACTAACATCTTCTAAACATAACTTTGACATAACCTGAACATAACCGGAACATAACCAGCACATAACCAGAACATAACCTGAACTTGACCAGAACACAAATTAACATATTCTAAACATAACTCTGACATAACCTCAATATAACCAGAACATAACCTCAAGATAACTGGAACAAACTAACATCCTCTAAACATAACTTTGACATAACCTGAACATAACCGGAACATAACCAGCACATAACCTGAACATAACCAGAACACAAACTAACATATTCGAAACATAACTCTGACATAACCAGCACATAACCAGAACATAACCAGAACACAAACTAACATATTCTAAACATAACCTGAACATATCCTTCCCAGGAGCACATTAGAGATGCAGTGCAAGATACCATGGTGAGTGGTTTAAGCTAAGCTACCTTCATGGTACCCAAAACCCAGGACTGGTGAAAACTAAACTGATGGCTAGCCAGCTAATGTGGCTTCTTGGTACAGGTCTTAAAACTGAAGAAGAAACACAACTAGCTGACCATAATGAATAGCTCGTGGAAATAACAAGGGCACAAAGAACAATAAATCTAAAGGATAAACTAGGAAAACAATCAACACAGAGTTGCAGTTTTAACACCTTGAAAAGTTTCAGTCAGTTCAAGGACTTTAGAAAAAATAAATCAGATAAAAATAAAATGCTTTAAAGAATTAGCTTAAAAATAACAAACACTAAAACAGGCGTCACTAAATAACAGCGCAAAATGTGTTCAAAACCCTCACCACTGACCAAAAACAGGCTTTTTTTAAAGGGAACCTATTATACACCATTTTACAAGATGTAAAATAAATATCTGATGTCTCTAGAGTGTGTGTGAGTGAAATTTCAGCTCAGAATACCACACAGATAATGTTCTCTAACTCTCTGAAACTGACCCTTTTTAGGCTTTGATACAAATTGTGGTGTTTTGGTTACTGTCGCTTTAAATGCAAATAAGATTGGGCTCTTTTCAGAAGAGGGCGGAGCTACAAATGCATATATGTCACCATAGCGACAGATTCAAAACAAGACTAACGTTAATGGTGTGAAAAAGTTCCAATGTGTGCTTCAGTGTCCGTGTGTGCTTCATTCAATTCATTACATATTGATTTCTATAGCGCTTTAACAATGTAGACTGAGTCAAAGCAGCTTAACATAGTTCTAGTAAAGTCCAGATTTCAGAGTTGAAGCTCAGTTTAGTTTAAAATTTCACTACTGAAAGTTCAAACACTGAGGAGCAAATCAATGCAGTCTAGTCGCTGGAGGATGCTGGACGTCCATCGGGAAGAAGCTGCAGGTGTGAGTCGGGCACCAGCGGTGGTCAGGCTGGCCCACAGGATCAATGCGGGGACTCGTTTGTCACTGTGGTCTTTCAGGAATCAGCCTCATGCACTCCATTCCTCCATGACCACCACAGCATCAGCTCAGGATACGGCCTGGTCCAGGATTATGGATACCTTGGCATCATTTCTCCACAGTTCCTGGATCGCATCAATGGTGCTGCATAGTCTCTAGGGGCCTCAGGATGAGTATCCCCAGGTGGTTCATGCTTCTGTCAGTCTATGTCGCTCCTGTCTCTGTTAATCTAAAACTCCACATCTATAATCCTCTTAGTCTATGCTGACATTATCTTCAGCAGCTCAAACACTCTAATGGCTAATGGAAAGACGGCTGCTTCTCACTCAGGGCTGCTGTTTATGCTAATGAGAGATGGGCACTAGTTGGCGGGGCTTTCCCTATCTGATCACACATACAAAGGCAGAATGTAAATCAAAGCGTTTCCACAGAAGTATGACTGTATTAAATATAATGATTGTTTACTATTAGAAGCTGGTAGTCGCCGCACAACTGTGTAAACCCCTTATAAAAGCATAATAGGTCCCCTTTGTGGAAAATAACAAGCATTCGTTCATTCTATAATAGCACATGCTGATTTAATGTGAAATAACGCAGAGAAATGCTGTTCATGTGTGTATCTGAAGGAGAAAGATAATCACTGCTCGACTGAAATAAGTGTATTTGGGACTTAAGCAGCATCTGAGATGCAATCACATCAAATCCTGATGTATGACTTCCATTGTACTTACTGCTATTTTTTTTTTTTATTAGAGTAAGAGCATCCAACGACACACCAGAGGAACGCTCAGCAGCACATTTGCTGAAAGATCAAGCACATGCCCAAATCTCATAACGCAGTTAAATTCCCCATTATGTACAGCCGGCGCACGAGCACACAATCTGTATTTCATAATGCATCTGTTTGCTCTCCCAGCAGAGCGGCGTCCGACTGACACATCCCTGTCTGCGCTCCCTTGTAAAATCCCCCCCGCACACAGAATTCAGAGAGAGATCCCATTAGCATGCAAACAGGGCTGAAATGCCTCCGAAGCAGACCGGAGCACAATGCAACACGCTTTTTTTTTGTGTGTGTGTGATTTGCGGTGTCGGAACAACAGAAAGCCGCAGCAGGCCGAGGGGAGAAAACAGCCAATCCTATTTACTGGAGTTTCAAAGAGAAGGTAATTAACAGAACAGCCCAACAGAGTCACTAATTAACCCAGTCCTCCTGATATTCAGCAGCTCTGTGCAAACAGAAGAGCGCCGCGAGAGCTCAGGCATTGCAAACAAACAAACCGCAGCGTGGAAGAAATATCAACCAGACTCTCACCTTCGGCTGAGCTAAACAACGGAGCTGCGGATATGGAGGATCTGGTCCTGCAGGTGCTTTTAAATCAACTGGTGGGAAAGGTTCAAGTCTGGGTAAATTGATATTAAAATATGTGTTCAGACAGAGTTTGTCACACAAGAGATTAAAACTGTGGGTGCTACTTTATATTAGGTGGCCTTAACTACTATATACACTGTAAAAACATCTGTTAATTAAGAGTTTTCCATATTTTGTTATTCATTTTACTTTATGTATGATTTTCATGTCATGTCATTTTGGGCCGCTTATCCAGGGGACGGTCGTGGGGGCAGCAGCCTTAGGAGAGAACTCCAGACTTCCCTCTCCCCAGACACTTCCTCCAGATCCTCCAGGGGAATCCCGAGGAGTTCCCAGGCCAGCAGAGAGACATAGTCCCTCCAGCGTGTCCTGGGTCTTCCTCCCGGTGGGACATGCTTGAAACACCTCCCTAGGTAGGCATCCGAAACAGATACCCGAGCCACCTCAGCTGACTTCTCTCGATGTGGAGGAGCAGCGGCTCTACTCTGAGCTCCTCCAGGGTGACAGAGCTCCTCACCCTATCTAAATGGGTGCGCCCTGACACCCTGCAGAGGAAACTCATTTCAGCTGCTTGTATCCGAGATCTTGTCCTTTCGGTTATGACCCAAAGCTCATGACCATAGGTGAGAGTAGGATTGTAGATAGACCAGTAAATCGAGAGCTTTGCCTTTCAGCTCAGCTCCTTCTTTACCACAATGACCAGTGCATTGACTGCATTACTGCTGCACCAATCCGCCTGTCAATCTCACGCTCTATCCTTCCCTCACTCGTGAACAAAACCCCAAGATACTTGAACTCCTCCACCTGGGGTAAGGACTTTCCTCCAACCTGGAGATGGCCAACCACCTTTTTCCAGTGGAGCACGATGGCCTCAGACTTGGAGGTGCTGATTTTAAAACTTCTAATCTAAACTTCTAACCTTAAAAAGCTAGAAAAAGTGACTTTTATGAACATTTCTAATAGTTTGCAGTGCTATATTGTCTGAGATGGTCTTGTATTTTAAGCTACAATGATAATAATAAACTCATTCATTCATTCATTCATTCATTTTCCTTCGGCTTAGAAAACTTAGCCAAGTCGCCCCACTGGAATGAACCACCAACTTATCCAGCATATGCTTTACGCAGTGCATGCCCTTCCAAATGCAAACAATGTACATTAATATTTAGCTATTTGAATGATGAATCTGAATCAGCTCTTACTGGTGTTGGTGCTGGTCGAGTTGTTATTGTCTGCGGTTGCGGCGCGAGTGTTTTGCTGGTCTGACATTGCTGCAGATCTGCTGGCGATGTTGGATGTTTTGTTCAATCCGCTTCCACACAGAAGCTGAGTGATGCCGCCGAACGGATCCGACCTGAAGTCTAAAGATCCGGCAGCTCCTAGCAGTGCTGAAGATCTGAAGTCAGGCATCTGTGGAGGAGAAACATCACAGTAAATCTCAGGTGTACATGTAGGAACTGCTGCTCTTACACTGCTAACAAATGTTTATTAGACAATTAGAATGTTAAATTCACATTATATTAATGTTCTAAGAACGTTTTTTATCAACATTACAGGAACATTCATCACTAACATCCTAAAGATGATCTTCTAAGAATGTTTTTTTCTTCAAGATTACAAGAATGTTCCAAAAACGTTATTTTAATAACATTACAGGATAATATTTATACAATTATAAGAAATGTTATGGAACATTCTGAGAATGTTCCCTGTTACGGGTGACCAAAAATACACAAAAAATATAGTAAAATATTATTAGAGCTTCTGTTTTGAAATTAATTTAAAAATCTTCCGGTTTAAGATGATGTATTAACTTTTTTATTTAATAATAATAACGTTATTCAAAACATTTGCATAACATTTCAGTCTCAGGTTATATTAATGTTTTAAGAATGTTTTTTAAAACACTACTGGAACGTTAAATTCACGTTTTATTAATATTCTAAGAACGTTTTTCTATCAACATTACAGGAACGTTTATCAATAACAACTAACATCCTAAAGATGATCTTCTAAGAATGTTTTTTTTCAGGATTACAAGAATGTTACAAAAACGTTATTTTAATAACATTACATGATTCCATGTTCCCTGTTAGCTGAGGCATTTGACTAAAAATACACTAAAATATTGTGAAATATTAATAGAGCTTAATAGAAATTTCTATTTGAGGTAATCTAAATCTACCGTTTTTAGACGATGTATTGAGGTTTTTTAGTTATAATAACAATATTAAAAACATTTGCATAACGTTTCAGTCTCATATTAAAGTTTTCAGAATAATATTTAAAAGTTAAATTCACATTATAATAATGTTCCAAGAACATTTTATCAACATTACAGAAACATTCATCAATAACATCCTAAAGATGATCTTCTAAGAATGTTTTTTCTTCAAGATTACAAGAATGTTCCAAAAACGTTATTTTAATAACATTACAGGCTAATATTTATACAATTATAAGAAATGTTATGGAACGTTCTGAGAATGTTCCCTGTTACGTGTGACCAAAAATACACAAAAAATATAGTAAAATATTATTAGAGCTTCTGTTTTGAATTAAATTTTAAAATCTTCCAGTTTAAGATGATGTATTAACATTTTTATTGAATAATAACAACGTTATTTAAAACATTTGCATAACATTTCAGTCTTATGTTATATTAATGTTTTCAGAATGCTTTTTAAAACGCTATTGGAACGTTAAATTCACGCTGTATTAATATTCTAAGAACGTTTTTCTATCAACATTACAGGAACGTTCATTAATAACAACTAACATCCTAAAGATGATCTTCTAAGAATGTTTTTCTATCAACATTACACGAACGTTCATCACTAACAAATAACATAACTAAAGATGATCTTCTAAGAATGTTTTTCTATCAACATTACACGAACGTTATTTTAATAATGTTAAGTGCTAACATTAACACTTTTAAGAAATATTACAGAACATTCTGAGAACAATCCCGGGAAAATATTGATCATTACAGTTATATATAACTATCATGCCATACATAATACATCTTAAAATATAATCCAATCCCTTGTTTTAAATATTACAACATCTTTCAGCAATAATTCTAATATGCTGATTTGAACAGGCATTATTATTATCAATGTTAAAACCAGTTGTGCTTCTTCATATTTTTCCAGATGCACTTTTATTTCAGGAGCCTTTAAATGAATGGAGGAATGTAATTTATTCACAACATTAATCTTTTGTAACATTATTAATGTCTTTACTGTCACTTTAATTTAAATTTAAGACCTCCTTGTAGTATAAAAGCACTAACAAAACATAAGAGAAGTTTTCAGATGTAGCGTTCAGATTATGTTGTCTGTGACCCATTGTTTTGTTGCAGCCCACCAGTTTTAAATCATTCTGTCTTGGCAGGAAGATCCACTGCAAACATTTGTCCACCCATAACCGAATATCACAGTGTAACATCATTAATTAATGCCATGCATGTCTAGTTCACGGCTTGACGGTGTAATATAAGTCCATCTGTGCTTTGCATCTGTTGTCCTGGCGGCTAAGCACCGCTTACACCGAAACCGCGGAAAGGTGAAATGTTTTTTTTGGTGCGTGTTCAAGACAGCGCCTTCATAATGGAAAAACAAAGCGTAAACGGCGTTTCAGTCTCATTTAACAAGCATAACAGACATAAAGCCTGTTCATTCAGAACGCAAGTGACAGCTGCTGTGTTAACACCAAATGAGACGCTGTATTATTACTTTCCAGCAAAACTTCCAGCAGATTTTATTGATGCAGACGCTTTTAGGCAAACAGTGAGCTGTAATGCACGGCTAATAAAGCAAACATTGATACCCCACTTCTTTAGTGCCCTTGATTGGGGTAGTGTTTAATTTCCCTCCACATTCAAACTTGTTCACTTGTGTTTTGAACCAAACCAATCAGCTCCCATTTGAATAATAAATACGCAAAGTATGCACATTACACAGCTGAAGTCAGAATTATTAGCCCTCCTGTATATTTTCCCCCAATTTCTGTTTAACGGAGAGCAGATTTCTGTTCAGCACATTTCTAATCATAATAGTTTAATAACTCATCTCTAATAAGTGATTTATTTTCTCTTTGTCATGATGACAGTAATAATATTAGACTAGATATTCTTCAAGACACTTCTATTCAGCTTAAAGCAGGGGTGTCCAAACTCAGTCCTGAAAGGACGATGTCCTGGAGAGTTTAGCTCCAACCCTAATCAAACACACCTGAACTAGCTAACCAAGCTCTAACTAGACATTATAAACTTTCTGGTAGGTGTGTTGAAGCAAGTTGGAGCTAAACTCAGCAGGACACCGGCCCTCCAGGACCAGGTTTGGACACCCCTGGCTTAAAGTGACATTTAAAGGCTTAACTAGGTTAATTAGGGTAAAGTTAGGGTAATTAGGCAAGTCATTGTATAACAGTGGTTTGTTCTGGAGACAATCCAAAACTAATATTGCTTAAGGGGGCTAATAATATTGACCTTAAAATGGCTTAAAAAAAACATCTAGCCAAAATAAAAAAAATAAAACTTTCTCCAGAAGAAAAAATATTATAGGAAATACTGTGAGAAATTCCTAGCCCTGTTAAACATCATTTGGGGAATATTTGAGAAATAAAAAAAATAATAAATTACAGGAGGGCAAATAAGTCCAACTTCAACTGTATATACCCTTATATGCAAAATATGCACGTTGCATAGGACTCCGAACCACCAGAGGGCACCATGGCTGTCAAAAAAAATGTACCTGCCAAGCCAGTCATCTTAATCATTTTTAATTTTTTGCAATTTAATAACTTTGTTGAGATAAAACACAGATATATATAATACTCTTAATTATTCTAAATATGCATATATTTCTAACATTGTTATTTTATTAAAATTACAAAACACAAAAGAGCTATGAGTATTACTACCTTTACTTACCATAGTGATCGTAATGACTGAATGCATTATAGCTGGGGACACCAATCTCAGTCCTGGAGGGCTGGTGTCCCTGCAGGGATTAGCTCCAACTTGCCTCAACACACCAGCCTGGGTGTTTCAAGTATACCTAGTAAGACCTTGATTAGCTCATTCAGGTGTGTTTGATTAGGGTTGGAGCTAAAATCTGAAGGATTCCGGACCTCCAGGAACAAGTTTGGTGCCCCCTACATTATAGTGTCTGTTACTTTTAGTTTTGTTAACCTGATGTCAAACGATATATAGTGTAATTATTGTCAGTGCTTGACATTAACTTTTTTGATCATCAGCCACTGTGGCTTGTATTTACTAGCCACTCGCCATTTTCACTAGCCACGATTATATTGTTGGGAAATATATTTCATACACATAAATATGACTTTGACATGCTAAAATGACTTGATTTAGATTTTGTGTTATCTCCACATGCCTTCTCATTCATTTCTCTTTTTGTATGTCGTGTATGAGCTCAATAATCATGAGCAGATGGGTCATGCTTTCATAGTATTACAATTAGTTTTTATTTCACATGAATTTTCAGAGCTCAAAATGAAAGATTCACCAAATTTATCTCTGACCACACCAAACATAAACAATTCATTATTTCTTAACCACAAAATTTAAATGTGTCAAAACAAGCTAAATATAGCTGTATACTCTACTTTTTATTCAACTAAACATATGCACAGTGATCTGTCCTGGCTACAGGTCTCAGATCAGCAGTTAACTACACATGAATGGGGAGTTAACCTCCCATTAAAGCAATGTTACTGTAAAAAAAAATGATAATTAAACCGTATTAACGCAAAAGAAAGCTGGTAAAAAAACATACCGTGTGATAATGAAAGGATGATCACACACACGGGTAATGTTAGACCAGGCATGGGCAAACTCGATCCTCGAGGGCCGGTGTCCCTGCAGAGTTTTGCTCCAACACTAATCAAACACACCTGAACACCCTAATTAGTGTCTTCAAGTTCACTAGAAAGCTACAAGCAGGTGTGTTTGATTAGGGTTGGTGCAAAACTATGCAGGGACACCGGCCCTCCAGGATCGAGTTTGCCCATCCCTGTGTTAGACCCATAAATAATCTGTTCAAAGAATGGTTAAAGCGAAAGCAACCGGCGCTGCTTACAATAAGTCAACTCTGGAAATCTTGAAAGCAGCAGGACTGTGGGTGCACGTTCATAGCTTTTTATCTAGTCTATTTGAAAGAGAACCGATCGTATCAGTTGTGTTTCTAGACACAGTTGCTTCACGCAAGGAAACGGGAGCGCGCGCGCGTTATAAACATTCGCGCACATCACCTCAGCTGTAGTAATTATCCTCTTATTTAGTATTCACCTGCTTTGCTCGCGCGAAGTTGCGAACGCAATTATTTTTGTCAGTCGTGCTGCTTCTCAATTCTAAAATCGCCTTTGCATGCGTATTGGACCATGCTTATTGTCGAACCCTGCTTTTAAGAATTATTATCTGGGAAAATTATTTTCAACCAGCCAAAGTGGCTAGTGGGAGTGTGCGTCTTAACCGCCACAGCTGAAATCTACCCGCATTTAGCGGGTTGGCGGGTGGTAATGTAAAGCCCTGCTTATTGTATATAGTGCACTCTAGTGGATCTGTTCTCTGAAAATGTGGAACAAAATATACCTGGAGTGACATTTCAGATTCGCAAAAATGTAGACAGCGCCCTCTAGTGGATTTGTCATCTGAAACGTACAACAAAACATACCAGGAGTAACGTTTTTCAGATTTGCAAAAATGTAGACAGCGCCCTCTAGTGGATTTGTCATCTGAAACGTACAACAAAACGTACCAGGAGTAATGTTTTTCAGATTTGCAAAAATGTAGACAGCGCCCTCTAGTGGATTTGTCATCTGAAACGTACAACAAAACGTACCAGGAGTAACGTTTTTTAGATTCGCAAAAATGTAGACAGCGCCCTCTAGTGGATTTGTCATCAGAAAACACACAACAAAGCATATCCAGAGCAACACATTTGAGATTTGTAAAAATGTAGACAGCACCCTGTAGTGGACTTGACATCTGAAATGTGCAATGAAACGTCCCTGGAGCAATGTATTTCAAATGTAGGCTGAAGCACATATTGACAATGAGCCTATGCTGTGTTTATGACAATAGTAGGCATGAGTTTTGCTCATTTATTTATTTATTCCCCAGCCTGTCTGGGTACCTGCCGTCTGCGCTGCAAGCTCCCAACAAGCAATTTTTAACCATTTCTCAAGTCCGAGCGCACAGATGTGTATCTACTAACTCCACAGTGTGGTTTATTTGTCAGACAAAACAGCGAATAGCAATGGGGAGCCCATAATATTGGCATTATGATTGACCTGTCAATCAAACACCCAGCAAAGGGTGAACTCCTGGGTCTGTGGTTTCAGTGATATTGAGTTTTGCAGGATCCCGTGCTAACACTTAAGAGTCTCACAGCTTATCACAGGTCTGTTTCAGATTTATGCAGTATATTATTTTAAAGTCTGTGAGAACAAGTTACGGCAGACTTCGGTATGAGGATGGTTTTCCAATTGAAACATACGCAGCATTACATTTGCACTACGTCCTAGAAGTATTTTGCAGTCACATTCATGTATTTATTTTACCTGAATTGCTTTTATCTTTGAAAACTGAACTAAAGCAGTTTCAATTTACTAAAACGTCATATATGATAAGCTACTTTGACACAATGTACATTGTATGGAAAGTGCTTTAGGGTTTAAGTTGAGACTCTTTTAGATTTTTTTAAAAGTATAAAACACAGAGACTCACCGCTGTCATGAGTGTGGAGATGTGTGCGCTGGTCTGTGCCATCAGAACGGCTGCCTCTATGCGGTTCAGACCCAGAGCTAATGGAAGCTGAAAAAGAAAAAGATTAATTCTTTTAATAAACGTACAACAAAACGTACCCTTAATAACGAATTTCAGATTCGCAAAAATGTAGACAGCGCCCTCTAGTGGATTTGTCATCTAAAATGTAAAATAAAATGTACCCTAAGTAACGTATTTCAGATTCGTTAAAATGTAGACAGTGCCCTCTAGTGAACGTGTCATCTAAAATGTACAAGTTATACAAGTAATATTTTTTTTGATTTTCTAATATTTAGACAGCGCCCTCTAGTGGGTTTATCATCTGAAACGTACAACAAAACGTAGCCTAAATAACACATTTTAAATTCACAGAAAATGTAGACAGCGCCTTCTTGTGGGTTTCTAATCTAAAACGTAGAACAAAGTGTACCCTAAGTAACATATTTCAAAACCACAAAAATGTAAACAGCACTCTCTATCATTTGAAACGTACAACAAAACAACGTATTTCAGAATTACAATAGATGTAGACAGCACCCTCTAGTGGATTCGCATTCTAAACTGCACAACAACGTACAACAAAACATAACCTAAGAAACGCATTTCAAATTTGCAAAAATATATTTTATATAGCACCCTCTAGTGGGTTTATCACGTAAAACTTCTAACAAAACGTACTCTAAATAGCATATTTCAATTTTGCAAAAATGTAGAGAGTGCTCGCTAGTGGATCTGTCATCTGAAACGTACAACAAAACATACCCTAAGTCACGTATTTTAGTTTGCGAAAATGTAAACAGCTCCCTCTAGTGGGTTTATTATCTGAAATGTACAACAAAACGTACCCTAAGTAAGGTATTTTAGTTTGCGAAAATGTAAACAGTGCCCTCTAGTGGGTTTATCATCTGAAATGTACAACAAAACGTACCCTAAGTAAGGTATTTTAGTTTGCGAAAATGTAAACAGTGCCCTCTAGTGGGTTTATCATCTGAAATGTACAACAAAACGTACCCTAAGTAAGGTATTTTAGTTTGCGAAAATGTAAACAGCGCCCTCTAGTGGGTTTATCATCTGAAATGTACAACAAAACGTACCCCAAGTAAGGTATTTTAATTTGCGAAAATGTAAACAGCGCCCTCTAGTGGGTTTATCATCTGAAATGTACAACAAAACATACCCTAAGTCACGTATTTTAGTTTGCGAAAATGTAAACAGTACCCTCTAGTGGGTTTATCATCTGAAATGTACAACAAAACGTACCCTACGTAAGGTATTTTAGTTTGCGAAAATGTAAACAG
The DNA here is from genome assembly GCF_903798145.1 of Danio aesculapii. NCBI lineage: Eukaryota > Metazoa > Chordata > Actinopteri > Cypriniformes > Danionidae > Danio > Danio aesculapii. Next base: position 72,872,849 of record NC_079441.1, on the reverse strand, counting down.
CGCCCTCTAGTGGGTTTATCATCTGAAATGTACAACAAAACGTACCCTAAGTAAGGTTTTTTAGTTTGCGAAAATGTAAACAGTGCCCTCTAGTGGGTTTATCATCTGAAATGTACAACAAAACGTACCCTAAGTAAGGTATTTTAGTTTGCGAAAATGTAAACAGTGCCCTCTAGTGGGTTTATCATCTGAAATGTACAACAAAACGTACCCTAAGTAAGGTATTTTAGTTTGCGAAAATGTAAACAGTGCCCTCTAGTGGGTTTATCATCTGAAATGTACAACAAAACATACCCTAAGTAAGGTATTTTAGTTTGCGAAAATGTAAACAGTGCCCTCTAGTGGGTTTATCATCTGAAATTTACAACAAAACGTACCCTAAGTCACGTATTTTAGTTTGCGAAAATGTAAACAGCGCCCTCTAGTGGATTTATCATCTGAAATGTACAACAAAACATACCCTAAGACACGTATTTTAGTTTGCGAAAATGTAAACAGTGCCCTCTAGTGGGTCTATCATCTGAAATTTACAACAGAACGTACCCTAAGTAACAAAGTTCAGATTTGCAAAAATTTAGACATTGCCCTCTAGTGGATTTAACCTCTAAAACATACAACAAAAAACGTACCTTTACTAACGTATTTCAGTTTTTAAACCTGTAGTCAGCGCTCTCTAGTGGATTTGTCACATAAAACGTACAAGACATACTATAAATAACGTATTTAAAATCCACAAAAATGTAAACAGCACCATCTAGTGGATCTAACCTCTAAAACATACAACAAAACATACCCTTGATAACGTATTTCAGTTTCTCAAACACGTAGACAGCGCCCTCTAGGGGATTTGGCATATGAAATGATGCAATGCAATGAAACGCACAAGGAGAAATGTATTTTACGTATCACAAGTCACGTCTTTCAAAAGGCACGTCTTTCTAATGAGCCTCTTTTTCCCTGAGCTTAATTGTGTATTACATCGGTTCTCCCTCACGGAGCCAAAGATTAAGACGGTATTACTGAACTGAAGCGAAGTACGGCTGAATCTATAAAGATCATTAGATTTGCAGAGTTTATTCTGGGATGTAAGGCAGTTAAAACAAGCTTAATAAACTCCCATTCACTGGCCTCTTATCTCCGTGTCTGTCGCTCTGACCTTCACACACATTCAATAGCCATTACTTCAGAGGTAAAGCACTGTTCAGATGTGTGTGTGTGTGTGTGTGTGTGTGTTGAAGTATTTATCTGTGCAGGGGTTTACGCTGCAAATGGGGTATGTGTGTGTTTGTGTGTGTCTGTGAGTTGAATGATTTGTGTGTCTAATAGAAACAGAAGAGTTTTACTCACTGCGTTCAGGAGTTTGAGGTTGTCCAGATTCTGCACAAACACTCGTCTGGCTTGAAGGAGCTGATTGGCTGTCAGGGAGCATGTGATGTTCTGAAATTCTGCTTTCTGATTGGCTGAGCTGAACTCCAGGATGCGATCGACTGATGAACCGCAGAGAACAGAGCGCAGATCTCCATCAGTTGAGAGCGCAGGCAACTGCACAGAAGAATAAATGAGTGAGTGACAAAAAAAAATGAATGAATGAATTAGTAAAAGAGTGAATTAATTAATTAACGAGTCAATGAATGAATTAAACATTTACTGAACAACTGAGAGTAAGTGACTTACTAAATGTATAGTTGAATGAATGAGTAAAAGAGTGAATGAATGAATGAATGAATGAATGAATGGAGTGAATGAGTGAGTGAGTAAGTGAATGAACGAGTGACTGACTGACTGAATAAATTAATGTTTGACTAAATGAATGAAACATTTAATGAATGAGTGAGTGAGTGAGATAGAGTGAGTGAATGACTAAATGTATAATTGAATGAGTGAATGATTGAATGAAGTAAATGAATGAATGAGTGAGTGACTGACTGAATAAATGAATAACTGAATTAATGACTGACTGAATTAATAATTTAATGAATGAATGACTGAGTGAGTGAGTGAAAGACTCACTGATGCATAATTGATTTAATGAATGACTGAGAGAATGAATAATGAATGAGAGAGTGAGTCAGTAAGTGAGTGAATAAGTGAGTGACTGATTGATATAAATAACTCAATTAATGAATGACTGAGTGGATGAATAGTTTAATGAATGACTGAGTGAATGAATGACTGACTAAATGTGTAATTTAATGAGTGAAAGAGTGAGTGAATGAATGGAGTTAATGAATGAGTGACTGACTGAATAAACTAATGAATAACTGAATTAACGAATGACTGACTGAATGAATAATTTAATGAATGAATGAGTGACTGACTGAATGAATAAATAACTCTAAATTAATAATTCAGTCAGTCTTTCATTAGTTATTTATTCATTCAGTCTGTCATTCAGTCACTCACTCATTCATTCATTCCTTAAATTACTCATTCAGTCAGTCTTTCATTAATGAATGAATGACTGAGTAAGTGAAGGACTGAGTAAAAAAATGATGAATGTATGAATAAATGAGTTACCGAGTGAGTGCCTTACTGAAATGAATGAATAAATAAATGAAAGACTGACTGAAATAATAATTTAATGAATGAATGAGTGAATTAATAAATGAATGAATGAAGCAGTGTATTAAGGAATGAATGAGTGACTGAATAAATGAATAACTGAATTAATGAATAACTGAATAAATGAATGGATGAGTTAGTGAATGAAGGAAAGGATGAGTGAGTGAATGAATGACTGAATGAATAATTGAGTGAATGACCGACTGAATAATTGAAGGAATTAATAAATAAGTGAGTAAATGAATGACTGATTGACTGACTCAGTAATTGAATGAATGACTGAATTAATAATTTAATGAATGAAAGAGTAAATGAATGAATGAATGTGGAAGTGTATGAATGTATAAACGACTGAGTGACTGACAAAAATGAATGAATAACTGGATTAATGAATACTTGAATGAATGAATGAGTAAGTGAATGAATGAGTGAATGACTGACTGAATAATTGAACGAATGAGTGAGTGAATGAGTTAGTCAATGACTGACTGAATATCTGAATGATTACTGAATGAATGAATAAGTGACTAACTAAATGAGTGAGTGAATAAATGAACGAATTGCTATACTATTACTGCTATTAAACACAACTGTACTAATACTCTGTAAAGCCTGGTCTGACATCAATAATGATAATCAATAATGACGTGTTTATTGGTATAGAAACAGAAACAGGCTCATGAACATGTTTTAAGTGGTTTTGAGTTTTGCGTTTGTCATTCACTTGACATCTGCTTGACATTTTGATGGTGAATCCGGCTTTATTGTGGATGTTTTCATTACGGGATATTGGATCTGCTCCAGTCTGCGGTAAAATACAGAGCGCCTCTTCATCTTTCTGACTCTCCATCTGCTTTAGATGACGTACCTGTCCGAGCCGAACCTTCACCCTCATCAGACTTGCCGCTGTTGTGTTTGGCACCGAAAGGCTGTTCGTCAGATATTCTGAAAACGTCTCGTTGGTCTTCAGCAAACTGCGGAGGGGAATAGACTGACCTGAGAGAGAAATACAACAGGGGGATTAAAGCTCTGCTGCTCTCAGCCAACACAGGCTCTGTTCAGACAGACTATAAATATAGTTTTTCAGTGTTTTTTATGATTTTTTTGCTGTCCAAATATCAATCAATCAATCAATCAATCAATAAAAAATCAATAATAAATAAATAATTATTAATTAAATCAATAAATTAATTCAACATACAATGAATCAATTAATAAATTAATCCAAAGTAACATCCAATCAATCAACCAATTAATCCATTAATCAGTCAATCAATAAATCAATAAACTGATAAAAGTCCAATCAAATTAACCAGCATCCAATCAATTACCCAACCAATTATTTAACATCCAACCAATCAATCAAAGAACATCCAGGCAATCAAATCAGTATCCTACCAATCAATCATTCAACATCCAATCAATCAAAACAACCAACATTCAATCAATCAATCAATCAATCAATCAATCAATCAACCAACCAAACTAATCAACATCCACTCAATCGATCAATCAATCAAAATAACATTAAATTAAATCAACATCCAATCAATCAATAAATTTATCCATCAAAGCAACATGCAATCAATTAATCAACCAATAATTCAACCTATCATTCAATCAACAATTGTCCAATCAAATCAACCAACCAACGAATTAACATCCAACCAATCAATCAAATCAATCAACCAACATCCAATCAATATATATATATATATATATATATATTGACCAATCAACCAATCACTCAAAAAAAACAACATTCAACAAAACAGTCAATCAATCAATCAGTCGATTAATAAATCAATCAAACAACATTAAATAAATCAACCAATCAATTTATAATTGTCCAATCAAATCAATCAACCACCTAATTAACATCAAACCAATCAATTAACCAACATCCAATCAATCAAATAAATATATATATCTTATCAATCAGCCAGTCAATCAAAACAACCAACATCTAACCAACCAATCAATCAACCAACCAAGCATATCAACATCCAACCAATTAATTCATCAATAAATTAATGAACCAAATCAATGTCCAATCAATCATTCAATCAATCAATAAATGTCCAATCAAATTAACCACCATCCAATCAACTAACCAATTAACCACCATCCAATCAATCAATCAATCAATCAATCAATCAATCAATCAACCAACCAAACTAATTAACATCCACTCAATCGATCAATCAATCAAAATAACATTAAATTAAATCAACATCCAATCAATCAATAAATTAATTCATCAAAGCAACATGCAATCAATTAATCAACCAATAAATCAACCTACCATTCAATCAACAATTGTCCAATCAAATCAACCAACCAATGAATTAACATCCAACCAATCAATCAAATCAATCAACCAACATTCAACAAAACAATCAATCAATCAGTCGATTAATCAATCAATCAAACAACATTAAATAAACATCCAATCAATCAATCAATCAATCAATCAAAGCAACATGCACAACATGCAATCAATCAACCAATAAATCAACCAATCAATTAATAATTGTCCAATCAAATCAACCAACCACTAAATTAACATCCAACCAATCAATTAACCAACATCCAATCAATCAAATAAATATATATCCTATCAATCAGCCAGCCAATCAAAACAACCAACATCCAACCAACCAATCAACCAACCAACCAATCAATGTGCAATCAACCAACCAATCAATCAATCAATGAACATCCAATCAATTAATTTATCAATAAATTAATAAACCAAAGCAATGTCCAATCAATCAGTCAATCAATCAATCAATCAATCAAATCAACCAATAAATGTCAAATCAAATTAACCAACATCAAATTAGCCAACCAATTAACTACCATCCAATCAATCAATCAATCCATTAACCAACACGCAATTTATCTAATCAATCAATCAATCAATCAACCAACGAATATTCAACATCCAATCAAACAATCAACCAATCAAATCAACCAACCAATCAGTCAATCAACCAACCAACATCCAATCAATCTAATCAATCAATCAATCAATATTCAATCAATCTACCAACCAACAAAAAATATTCAACATCCAATCAAACAATCAACCAATCAAATCAACCAACCAATCAATCTACCAACCAACCACCCAACCAAATAATCAACATACAATCAGTCAATCAACCAATCAATCTGGCTGCAAATTCACAATTTTTACATTCAAGTTCTTTCCTAAACAAACAAATAAACAAACTAACACATACATAAAAATCTGACAGGTTTCACATACACCCTTACTTAAAACCCACAAGTGTAGACCCCCACAGGTCAAATCATATTCTGTTTTTATTATGTTGTTATTAGGATTTCTGATATCAAACTCAAACACACGTGTGTTTATATTGTAAATACAGTCTCTATATTTTAAGAATTACTCTGTCAATTTTCAGCATCATTACAACCGTTCTCAGAGTCACATGATCCTTCAGAAATCAGTCTAATATGATGATTTGCATATAATCAGTGTTGAAAACTGTTGTGCTGCTTCATATTGTTGTAGAACCCATGATAGATGTGACTTTCCAGGATTTTAACTTCTAATCAGTTTAAGGCATCCTAAAGAGATCTTCTGAACCGCCCAGTGTATTTCCAGATAATGTAATGATGATGTCAACGTCTGCATAAACAGAGGAGGCGGCTTATTAAACATGTGTTCGCCCGTTAAAGACTCATTTAGCTCTAATGCTACACACTGTTTTTTTGTCCTCGTGCGTTTGCAGATTCCTCCCACACACTCACACAAAGACCATGAAAGCCAATTAGGCATATGAAAGCCGGTGTGTTTGCACATCAAGGGTGGATGGAGGTCTGCTCGCGGCGCCGTAATTCACATCAGTGTTACGGAGAGAAAAGAGACGCCCTACCCAGCTAATACGTATAGAGTCGTGCTAATTAGCGGGTGAATATCAGACACTGTGCTGATTAGCAAGAGCACATTATCTGCGCATTTGTGGTCATCCCTACCTTCCTCTCCAACATTGATTGAATCAATCAATCGAATCAACCGACATCCACCGTGATAGAGACACTTATGCTTTCCAACATTTATTCAATCAATCAAATACCCAACCAATTTCCAATCAACCAATCAATCAATCAATCATTCATTCAGTCAAATAAATTAATCAACAAATCAATCAACCAGTTAACCAATTAATCAATCAATCAATCAAATAAGCAACCATTAATCAATCTAATCAACCAACATCCAATCAACCAATCAATCCCAATCAATCAATAAAATACCCAACCATCAATCAATCAAATCAACCAACCAACCAATCAATCTATTAACATCCAACTAATCAATCTACTAATCAATCAATCAAACATATCACCAACATTCAAGCAAACAATCAAAATTAACCAACATACAAATAATCAATCAAAACAACCAACATCTAACTAATCAATCAACCAATCAAATCAACATTGATTCAATCAACCAATATCCAACCAACCAATCAAATCAACCAACATCCAATCAATATAAAAAAAAAAATCAATCATTCAACCAATATCCAACATATCAAACAATCAATCAGTCCATTAAAAATAATCAAACAATCAAAACACCAACAATCAATAAATTGATTAAATTAACCAACCCCTACCAATTCAAATCAATTAATCAACCAAATCAATTAATGTCTTGCCAACTGATCAACCAACCAACCAAATCAAATGAGTCAAATCAAGCAAAAATCAACAAATCAATCAATCAATCAATCAATCAAATAACCCTCCAATGAATTTATTCTTCTCTCTTCAAACATCTTCAACATTGATTCAATCAGTCATCAATTAATTCACCAGTAAACAATCAATCAATCAAATTAACAACAGCCAATCAATCAAAATCACCAACAATCATTCAAATTAACCAACATCCAATCAATCAATCAATCAATCAAACAACATCACCAACAATCACTCAAATGAACTAACATCCAATCAAACAATCAGTCACATCAACCAAAATCCAACAAATCAACCAATCAATCAATCCATTAAACACAAACAATCAAAACACCAACAATCAATAAATCGATCAAATCAACCAACATACAAATAATCAATCAAACCAACCAACATCTAACTAATCAATCAACCAATCAAATCAACATTGATTCAATCAACCAATGTCCAACCAACCAATCAATTCATTTCGAAAAATCAATCAATCAGTCAATTATTCAACCAAAATCTAATATATCAAACAATTAATCAACCAAAAATCAACCAATAGCCTACCAATTCAAATCAACTAATCAATCAAATAAACGAATGTCCTAACAACCGATCAACCAACCAACCAAATCAAATGAGTCAAATCAAGCAAAAATCAATCAATCAATCAATCAATCAATCAATCAACCAACCCTCCAATGAATTTATTCTTGTCTCTTCAAACATCTCCAACATTGATTCAATCAGTCATCAATTAATTCACCAGTATACAATCAATCAATCAAATTAACAGCCAATTAATCAAAATCACCAACAATCATTCAAATTAACTAACATCCAATCAATCAATCAATCAGTCGCATCAACCAAAATCCAACAAATCAATCAATCCATTAAACATAAACAATAAAAACACCAACAATCAATAAATCAATCAAATCAACCAACAGTCTACCAATCAACCAATCAATAATTAAAATAAATCAACATCCAACAAATTGATCAACCAACTACACAATCAATCAATAAATCACCAACAATCAATAAATCGATCAAATCAACCAACATACAACCAATTAATCAATCAATCAAATTAGTCAACTCAAGCAACATTCAATCAATCAACCAACCAATGAAGCATATCGCTAACATTTAATTGACCAATCAATCATTCGATCAACCAATCAATAAGTCAATTAATCAAATCAATCAACATTTAACCAACATCCAATCAATTAATCAACATCCACTGTGACAGAGAGACGTCGCCATAATCCACGTCAATGGGATGTGGTGGAAATAGACGGCTGACCCGGCTAATACATATAGAGTCGTGCTAATTAGCGAGTAAATATCAGACACTGTGCTGATTAGCGAGGGCACATTATCTGTGTCTTTATTCTTGTCTCTTTAATCCTCAACATTGATTCAACCAACCAATCAATCAATCAATCAATCAAATCAAGTTAGTCAAACCAAGCAAACTGCAATCAATCGATCAATCAACCAATCAAGTCAACAACATCCAATCAATCAATTAATCAATCAAAATCACCAACAATCAATCAAATCAAATTAGTCAAACCAAGCAAACTGCAATCAATCGATCAATCAACCAATCAAGTCAACAACATCCAATCAATCAATCAATCAAAATCACCAACAATCAATCAAATCAAATTAGTCAAACCAAGCAAACTGCAATCAATCGATCAATCAACCAATCAAGTCAGCAACATCCAATCAATCAATCAAAATCACCAACAATCAATCAAATCAAATTAGTCAAATAAAGCAAAATGTAATCAATCAATCAACGAACAAACCAACCAATAAATTGTCTCTTCAATCCTCACCAACATTAATTCAACTAGTCAACCAACTTAATCAATTTACCAGTATACAACCAATTAATAAATCACTCAATCAATCAATCAATCATGTCAACCAACATCCAATCAATCAATCAAAATCACCAACAATCAATCAGTCAATAAATCAATCAAATTAAACAACATCCAATCAATCAATAAATCAATCAAATCAATCAATCAAATCAGGCAAATCAAGCATCATTCAATCAATCAATTAATCAATAAAACACCAACAACCTATCAATCAAATCAACCAATATACAACCAATCAATCAACCAATTAATCAACATCCACATTGACAGAGAGACGTCGCCATAATCCACGTCAATGGGATGTGGTGGAAATAGACGGCTGACCCGGCTAATACATATAGAGTCGTGCTAATTAGCGAGTAAATGTCAGACACTGTGCTGATTAGCGAGGGCACATTATCTGTGTCTTCATTCTCGTTGTTTACATCCTCTCCAAACAGGTCGAGCGCGGACAAACATGCTCAGCTTGAGAGAGATTGGAGTCGTCACCTCGAACCTCAATCATGCGCAGTTGCATCACGTCATCCTGCGTTCTGATTGGTCGCTTCACTCGTCTCGCGCTCTGATTGGTTCCTGCTCCAGCCGAGCGTCTGGCAACGCTGCGAGTTAATTACTCTCTCTTAGATCTCCTGATGAATTTAATCTCGTATAATAGAAGTTCACGGCCCCGGAATGCAAATGTGCGTTCAGTGGTGACCACGGCCCGACAACACAACACACCGCGGCCTATTTGCAAATGAGCTTCTTCAGAAATCTGAATATCATTAGACTAAACGGTGTGAATAAACAGCGAGATATACGACCCGCGCTGACGCACCAACAAACACTGCTGTAAATCCAGGCAGAGCCACTGCTGTCGGGTCATTGTGGGAGAAACAGCAAGGGCAAAACATGTTTACTTTAGAAAGCCTGAAGAAAAATACATACAATAATCAATTATTTTAGGATTTTATGGCTCATATAGTGAGAATTCATACTAGAGAATAACAAAAAGACTCACTTTAATACAAAACTATATTAAAAACAAATTCTAACTGCACTTGGTTTCACTGCAGCATTGCTAATTAACTAGTTATTCGCTAAAAATATAGCATTTATTAAATAAAATATTAAATAATATATATAAAGGAAATAATAAATTATATTAGGACTTTATGGATCATACAGTGAATTCATATTCAAGCATGAAGAAAAACACTTAATCAAAATTATATAAAGAAAAACAACTGTAATGACATTGTGTTTTATTTCAGCATTTCTAATTAATTAGCAAATAATACAAAGAATATCAATGATCCATGAGGCTTAAAGTACTTTTAAAAATGTATATATAGCATTAAATGTATATATATATAAATATATATATACACACACTTTCAATAATAATAATAGTAATAATAATAATAATAGTAATAATAATAATAATAATATATTTTATTTATAGTGTGATTTTCTTAGGCCCAAAGCGCTAACAGGCATACAAGGCAAACAAAGCAGAACAATAAAAACAGTAAAAAGACTACAATAAAATATGAACGATTCAATTCAACTGGATGATAAACTTATCAAAAATAAACAATCAAAGTTAAAAGCCACGGTAAAAAGGTGAGCCTGGAGAAGTTTCTTAAAACATTCCAGAGAAACGGCATTAATAATAATAATAATTATTATTATATTATTATTATTATTATTATCAATATTATTATATATATATGGGAAAGAAAGGGGATTTAAGAGACTTTGAACGTGGCATGGTTGTTGGTGTCAGACGGGCTGCTCTGAGTATTTCAGAAACTGCTGATCTACTGGGATTTTCACGCATAACCATCTCTAGGATTTACAGAGAATGGTCCGACAAAGAGGAAATATCCAGTGAGCGGCAGTTCTGTGGGCGCAAATGCCTTGTTGATGCCAGAGGTCAGAGGAAAATGGCCAGACTGGTTCCAGCTGATAGAAAGGCAACAGTAACTCAAATAAGCACTCGTTACAACCGAGGTCTGCAGAAGAGCATCTCTGAACACACAACACGTCCAACCTTGAGGCGGATGGGCTACAGCAGCAGAAGACCACACCGGGTGCCACTCCGAATCATCTCAGACTGGTTTCTTGAAAATGACAATGAGTTCACTGTACTCAAATGGCCTCCACAGTCACCAGATCTCAATCCAATAGAGCACCTTTGGGATGTGGTGGAACGGGAGATTGGCATCGTGGATGTGCAGCCGACAAATCTGCAGCAACTGTGTGATGCTATCATGTCAATATGGAGCAAAATCTCTGAGGAATATTTCCAGTAGCTTGTTGAATCTCTGCCACGATGGAGTAAGGCAGGGATGTCCAGACTCGGTCCTGGAGGGCCGGTGTCCTGCAAAGTTTAGTTCCAACCCCAATCAGACACAGCTGGCCTAGCTAATCAAGCCCTTACTAGGCACTCTAGAAACATATAAAGCTAATATCTGCAGGACACTGGCCCTCCAGACCCGAGTTTGGACACCCCTGGATTAAGTCAAGGTTCTAGTAAGGTGTGCCTAATAAAGTGGCCGGTGAGTGAATATTGCATGTCCATCAGTTTTGACAGGTTTAATCCTCAGGGATTATTAATGAAATGAAAAGGATTACCTGCGGTTGTGTTTGTGTTCTGCAGGACAGACGTCCACTGGCTGAAATCATCAGAGATCAGTTTAGCGGAGCTGAAGAAAGCAGGATCCGCCAGCAGAGACTGAACCTCCACCAACACCTTCGTCACTCTAAATAAACATCAGGAAATATTAATAAAAGTCTTGTATTGCTAATTTTATATTGCTGTAAAATGTGTTTGTCCGTCCTTTTTTTTAAAAACGCTAGATAAATAAGACAAGCGTGAAACTTGTGTGTGTTTTGTGAGACTCACGTGGAGTTGTTGAAGTTGTTCACCTGTCCAGGAGCTTCTCCAGGTGTGGGGAAACTGACACACGGGTTCTGCATGTTACACAACATGCCCTGTATCCATGGCAACACACCTGCCGAGGGGAGGGGCTTATTGGGGTAGTGGCCTGAGAGGGAAAGAAAAACATTCAAATCAGTGGGACAATTAGGCATTTGTTTTCATACATAAACTTAATCATTAATAAACGTAATAAACAATTAAACATTTACAATTAGTGTAAATCAGTGAGGTTTTCTGCAATTCTGGTGTGACAATCAGATTTGATTTGTTTGAAAACACATTCAAACCTAAAGGAGCTATTTCAAGATGATGATGATAATAATAATAATAATAATAATAATAATAATAATAATAATAATAATAATAAACAATGACAATAATAATAATAATAATAATAATAAACAATGATAATAATAATAATAATAATAATAATAAACAATGACAATAATAATAATAATAATAATAATAATAATAATAAACAATGACAATAATAATAATAATAATAATAATAAACAATGACAATAATAATAATAATAATAATAATAATAAACAATGACAATAATAATAATAATAATAATAATAATAATAATAATAAACAACGACAATAATAATAATAATAATAATAATAATAATAATAATAATAATAAACAATGACAATAATAATAATAATAATAATAATAATAAACAATGACAATAATAATAATAATAATAATAATAATAATAATAATAATAATAATAATAATAATAATAATAATAATAAACAATGGCAATAATAATAATAATAATAATAATAATAATAATAATAATAATAATAATAAACAATGGCAATAATAATAATAATAATAATAATAATAATAATAATAATAAACAATGACAATAATAATAATGATAATAATGATAATAATAATAATAATAATAATAATAATAATAATAAACAATGACAATAATAATAATGATAATAATGATAATGATAATAATAATAATAATAAACAATGACAATAATAATAATAATAATAATAATAATAATAATAATAAACAATGACAATAATAATAATAATAATAATAATAATAATAATAATAATAATAACAATAATAATAATAATAATAATAATAATAATAAACAATGACAATAATAATAATGATAATAATGATAATAATAATAATAATAATAATAATAATAATAATAATAATAATGATAATAATAATAATAAACAATGACAATAATAATAATAATAATAATAATAATAATAATAAACAATGACAATAATAATAATAATAATAATAATAATAATAATAATAATAATAATAATAATAATAAACAATGACAATAATAATAATGATAATAATGATAATAATAATAATAATAATAATAAACAATGACAATAATAATAATAATAATAATAATAATAATAATAATAATAATAATAATAATAAACAATGACAATAATAATAATGATAATAATGATAATAATAATAATAATAATAATAATAATATACATTTTGATTTTGTAGTTGATGCTGTCTTTAATTAAGTAGGAACTAAGTGTCACTAAACTTAATTTTGAATGCACCTACCATCATCCCATAATAGAAATATGCATCACTACTTTTGATAATTAAAAAAATATATTCTATCAATTGTATTTCAGAATTGAAAATGTTAATATTTTTGCTATACTAATCTACAGTATCTAATATAATACAATATAATTTAATATAAATAATAATCTAATATATGACTTAATGTAACAAAACAATATAATATAATATAATATAATATAATATAATATAATATAATATAATAACCGTTGTCTTCAATTAAATTTTTATGTTTTAATACAACTTATTTTTTAATAAATTAATAATTTTAATATAATTTAATATAAATAAGAATATAATATAATAATGTGTTATGCATAGAAATATGTTACATTTGATATTATTAGATTTGATATGATATTTGATTATTATATTTAATAAACGCTATTTTTTGCTAATAAATTAAAATGTAATATAATATATTAACATAAATAATAATGTAATATGATATAATATAATGCAATATAATTTACAAATAATATTATAATATAATGCAATATCACGTCATTTAATAATATAATAGGTGTTGTCTTTTAATATGTTTTGATATAACTTATTTTAAAAAATAATTTAATAATAACTTTCACATAATTTAATTTAATATAAATAGGAATATAATATAATATAATATAATATAATATATTATAATATAATATAATATAAAATAATATAATATAATAGGTGTTGTCTCAATTTAAAAAATTTTAATGTAACTTATTTTTTCAAATAATTTAATAATAATTTTAATATAATTTACATAAATATGAATATACTATAATATAATATAATATAATATAATATACTATAATATAATATAATATAATATAATATAATATACTATAATATAATATAATATAATATAATATAATATGCCATAATAAACAATATAATAGCTGTTGTCTTCATTTTTAATGTATGTTTTAATACATTTTATTTTTTAAGCACTTTAGCCACTATTTAAACAGTTACTGTATATTACAACAATGAATTTAAATACAAATATAATTATATATTTGAAAATAGAATATAACAACTTCCCTGTTATTTATTTATTTTATTATTTTTTTTTATTTATTTATTTTTTTTTACCTAAATCAGTTTATTTTTAGTGTTTTGGTAATGAATTTTGGTGCATCAGGTTTTCTGTCAGATTTGATAACAGATTATTTCATAGCAAACACATGAAGCTTATATCTCAATAACTTATAATATATATGCATACACAAGAATATAAACATATAGCTAAAAACATAGATATAATAATTTAATTACCGACAGTTCATTCAATTAACAGCAACTACGATGTATATTATACCAATTACCTTCCACTGAGATTCTCTAATTAGCAAAACACCCACACACGATCGTTTTTCATGGCATCTAAATAAAGTTTGACTGTAGAAACATGATTGTGGATTAAGCAATACTTACATTCGCTTTTATAAACGGGATAGTTGGTGGATCTGACCGCCACCAGAATGAAGAAGAGAAATAAAGGCCAAACCAGCTCCACCAGCAGCCGCAACTGAGGAGGAAAAACAAAAACACTTCACAACTAAACAAGGATCAAACGATTCACTCAAGAGTCGGTTCACAGTTCGATTCCCGCTCTCTCACGATTTATTTGTTTTTATTACAAAATCCAGTTGAATATATGGTAAGTTAAAAAGTAGTTTATTACAAAAATAAATTGAAATTAGTTGAAAAAATATCTTTAACTGCGGTTACAGCTGCCTTAACCAGCATTCATTACCTTTTCAACACTCCAGGGATCAAACAATTCACTGAACTCACGTATCGGTTCACAATTCGATCTCTCACGATTTATTCGTTTTATCACAAAATATAATGAAATGTGTGGTAAATTAAAAGGTGGTTTATAACAAAACTAATTTGCAATTAGTTAAAATGTCTTAAAATGTCTTTAATGGCGGTTGTTGCTGCATTTGTCCGCATTCATTTGCACGTTATCAACCAGGGATCAAACGATTCACTGAACTCACGATTCGATTCACGATCAGACGATTTGTAATTACAAAATAAAAGACATTATATGATAAATTAAAAGGCGTGTAATTGCAAAAGTAAGTTGAACATTTTAAATAAACGCTAAACCAAATAAATAAGTTAGACAAATTAAAATAAATCTCTTCATAAATACACAATATTTCCATTTCAAATTAGAGGCGGCTGATCAGAATCCAAACAAAATGCAGCACACATGAGCAGTTCTTAATTTTGGTAGGTCATTGGACTTGGCCATTGTGTTAGTTTTCATTGGTCATTGGGCTAGTTTTGATGGGCCATTAGGTATAATTGTGGGCTAGTTTTGATTGGTCATTAGGGATTTTTTGGGGCTAGTTTTGATGGGTCATTTGGGATAATTTTGGGCAAGTTTTGATAAGTAATTTTGGATAATTTTGTCCATTGGCTTGTCCATTGTGTTAGTTTTGACTGATCACTGGGCTTATTTTGATGGGTCATTTTGGATAATTTTGGGCTAGTTTTGATGGGTCATTTGAGATTATTTGGGCTGGTTTTGATGGGTCATTTGGGATTATTTTGTGCTAGTTTTGGTTGGTCATTGGCCTATTTTTTATGGGCCATATGGGATCATTTTGGGCTAGTTTTGGTTGGTCATTTGGGATAATTTTGGGATAGTTTTGATGGGTCATTAGAGATAAATTTGAGCTAGTTTTGGTTGATCAATGGGCTAGTTTTGATTGGCTATTGGACAAGTTTTGATTGGTCATTGGGTTAGTTTTGATTGGTTATTGGACAAGTTTTGATTGGTTATTAGGCTAGTTTTGATTAGTCATTGGGCTAGTTTTGATTGGTTATTAGACAAGTTTTGATTGGTCATTGGGTTAGTTTTGATTGGTTATAGGCTAGTTTTGATTGGTCATTGGACTAGTTTTGATTGGTTATTGGACAAGTTTTGATTGGTCATTGGGTTAGTTTTGATTGGTTATTAGGCTAGTTTTGATTGGTCATTGGGCTAGTTTTGATTGGTCATTGGGCTAGTTTTGATTGGTTATTGGACAAGTTTTGATTGGTTATTAGGCTAGTTTTGATTGGTCATTGGGCTAGTTTTGATTGGTTATTGGACAAATTTTGATTGGTCATTGGGTTAGTTTTGATTGGTTATTGGACAAGTTTTGATTGGTCATTGGGTTAGTTTTGATTGGTTATTGGACAAGTTTTGATTGGTTATAGAGCTAATTTTGATTGACCATTGGGCTAGTTGTGAAAACCTGGCAACAGAAAATAACATATTTTTTCTAAAGACAGTCAGTTCCCCTGAGAGAGTCACTCATATAAAGTCCTACTCCAGCTGTATCAATTTCTTTGGCATCTCACCCATTTGAATCATCACATATTTTAATCGATTTTCAGCCAGTTCATTGTTAAATCCCAACAACCCTCATCATCTCACATCTTCCTCCTTCATTAGCTTCAGCTCTCTTGTCTTGAGATAAAGGGTCTTTCTTTTGTTTTTGAATCATGATTTTGTCCTTCATGTGGCTTCATTGGATAGGGCAGAATTTGGGCAGATCGGCAAAGACTCTGAGTTTCTGAGAATAAAAGTGGGGTCGCCGGAGGCACAGTTCTGCTTTTATGTAGCTTTGATACTGTTATTGTAACTCCAAAGCACCAGCACAAGAACATCAGTCTCCTAAAAAAGTTCTTAACAGGTTTTGACAACCTCTAGAGCAATCACACAAACTCTACATGAGGGTCTTTTTCATCTGACAGTCCATCAAAATATAAGTTTTGTTAGCATGGCATTGCCCAAATCATCGTTTTCAATTCATTTCTAAATAAATAAATGAATAAGATAACATTGGAAAAGTATTTGTTTTTGAGATGTTTTTCCAAGAAGTGGACTAATAAAAAAATAGAAATACTCAATAGGATTTACTGTAAAGTACTATAGTGGGATTGAACCGTATCAACATGATGATATGCGTTCAAGAGAAGAGCGTTAACAATGTACCATACACAATAGACTGATTTCACGCGGCTGTGTTGTGTACTTGGCTGTATATCTTATCAGCGAATAGAAAGAGACACAAATTTATCATTTCACCGCCTTCTGAGTGACCCGAAGGTCCGTTCTGAATGAATGGTGAAAATATAAAGGGATATCAGAGCTCATTTTCAGCTAAGTTAAGGGAGACGGCACTAGTTAGCTAACGTTTTCTTTCCCAAACACACGTTTTAGACACCATTTATCAAACACGAGTTAATGAACTGATTTTTTCACTATATTAGACTTGTCACGATACTGAATTAAAAGAAAATTTGTCAATTTCCCGCTAACATTTAAGGCACTGTTGATGGCTTTCTTAAAACAGCGCTGATTGGCCATTGTGTTCACGTGCTCAACAGATATGCTTGTGATTGGCTGAGAAGGTCATCAGTTCACCCTCCGCTGTTTACTGAGCACAAACACAGCCGAGCGATCTGCTTGATGACTCTACTGATCCTTATGGCTGTTTCGCACTTGCGCTCCAGTCTCCGTGTATCTGTGTTTGCACTGGGTGAAGAGCGGTAAACTGAGTGCAAACACAAGATACATGGAGACTGGATCGCGAAGCAGCAGTGAAGATCAGTCGAGTCATCCGCGCTCAGCGGCGCTTCAAATTTTACAGTGCTGGTCCTATACTTCCGCGTTTCTTCCCACCACAGCCTCGTTTTGGTTCTTTAAAATGGCGGCCGCGTGAAATAAGCGTATAGGGTATATGCCGAGCTAGTGTGTTTCCCATACTGATAAACTTCCGGTGACCTGTTATTGTGAGTTTCTTTCCATTTTATACGGTTCCTTTTACAGCATCGATGTTGTAATGTAATTCAAATACAATCAGTTAAACAGACTTTGGCATTCATTTAGTTGCTCAAGCATAAAACGAGACTAAAAGCTGTTTACTCTCACGCACCCGTCAGAATCGGCAGGCTAGCGCAGAAGCTCCATTGAATATACTGGGGTAAAATAAATGCTCATATTATAAAGACATGGCAGGGGGAAATGTTATTTAATGCAGGGCTTCTTGTACAATCTGAGACCCACTTTATATCGGATATCACTCAGCCAGTGGAGATCGCTGATTTTTAAAGAAAACAGACCTTAAATGTGCCGTTTTTGCATTGGCATACAATTCACCGGAAACGATTAACCCAGGTTACTGGCAAATTAAAAGTCCTATTAGCATGATTCGGCATGTACCCCATTATACAATAATAAGATACAGTTGGACTCAATTATTTGCCCTGCTTTTAAGTATTTATTCTTTTTAGTGATATTTAATGGAGCAAAGAAATCGTCACGGTATTTCCTATAATATTCTTTCTTCTGGAGAAAGTCTTATTTATTTTATTTCGGCTAGAATAAAAGCAGTTCTTAATTGTTTTAACACCATATTAAGGTCAATATTATTAGCCCCCTTAAACAATATTAGTTTTGAATTGTCTCCAGAACAAACCACTGTTATAAAATGACTTGCCTAATTACCCTAACTAATTACCCTAGTTAAGCCTTTAAATGTCACTTTAAGCTGAATACTAGTGTCTTGAAGAATATCTAGTCTAATATTATTTACTGTCATCATGACAAAGAGAAAATAAATCAGATATTAGAGATGAGTTATTAAACTATTATGATTAGAGATGTGCTGAACAGAAATTGTGGAAAATATACAGGTGGGTTAATAATTTAGACTTCAACAGTACATAATAAAATAAAAGTATACATAAAGAAATACATAACACATACACAACTACACATTGAACTACACGATCTGTGATTCAGCTCACAGCATCAAACTGAACGAAGGATCTGGGATTTCAGAAGTTCCCAACAAACTC
This sequence comes from Danio aesculapii, assembly GCF_903798145.1. Taxonomy (NCBI): domain Eukaryota; kingdom Metazoa; phylum Chordata; class Actinopteri; order Cypriniformes; family Danionidae; genus Danio; species Danio aesculapii. The sequence goes on along the minus strand of NC_079441.1, from coordinate 72,853,256 downwards.
ATTGCAGTTGTTGTTCTTGACATTGTATTGATTTTTGATTTGATTTGGTGTGTGTGTGTGTGTGTGTGTGGCAGGGGTTTTAGTTCTTTTTACTCTCGGCGTTAGACTACAAATACAGTGCTGATGGGGGAACTCTGACTGTGTTTTAGTCTGGAAATGAAAAGCTTCTGATTTGAAGCCGTGCAGCTTGCATGTGTGTGTGTGTGTGTGTGTGTGCACTTTGCAGTGGTCTGAATGGGAAAGTGTGTTCTGTCTGCTACATTATTTATACTGTAGAAGTCTGCAGGCAGAATGAGAGAGAATACCAGATCACATCCCATACTGTGTGTGTGCATGTGTTCAGGACAGAAAGGGAATTACAAATAATTCACTATAAGACTAAAAGAATGTGTGTGTGTGTATGCAGTAATTTACCTGTACATTGCCTGTAATTTACCTGTACACACCTTGAGTTTTGAGTTATTTACCTGTAAGATTGAATCTGAATCATTTTAGCACACTGGATGATTCAATAAAGCAAACTATTCAAGGTATTGACTCATTCTCATATAGTAATGTAGTGAATACTGTAGTGTTTTGAACTATACTATAGTAACATATTTGAATTAATATGTTGTGGTGAGGCATGGTGGTTAACACTGTGACCTCACAGCAAGAAGGTCACTGGTTTGAGCCTCAGCTGGGTCAGTTGGTGTTTCTGTGTGGAGTTTGCATGTTCTCCCCGTATTGGCATGGGTTTCCTCCGGGTGCTCCGGTTTCAGTCCAAACACATGCGCTATAGGGGAATTGATTAATTAAGTTGGCCGTAGTGTGTGTGTGTGTGTGTGTGTGTGTGTGTGTGTGTGTGTGTGAATGAGTGTGTATGGGCGTTTCCAAGTACTGGGAAGGGCATCCGCTGTGTAAAACATATGCTAGAATAGTTGGTGGTTCATTCCGCTTTGGTGACCCCTGATGAATAAATGGACCAAGCCAAAGGAAAATGAATAAATTAATGTTGTGATGATTCTACTGTTCTAACCAATACACAATTTTCAATTACAAACCTGAGAATGTGTGTGTGTGTGTGTGTTTGTGATGGTAACACAACAACTACAGTAATATAAACAAATAAACCAATGTTGCAGTTTTCTACAACTATATTATATACCACAATAAACCACAGTTTACTGTAGTAAAACATTAAATATACTACTGCAGTTTGTGTGTGTGTGCGTGTGTGTGTGTGTGTATGTCTGAGTGTATCTGTGTGTTCAAAACAGAAAGGGAATTACAAATAATTCACTATAGGTATGTGTGTGTGTGTGCTGTAATTTATATTTAACTTTGAATCTTGGGGGGGGGCAGTACGGTGGTTCAGTGCTTAGCACTGTCGCCTCACAGCAAGAAGGTCACTGGTTTGAGTCTCGGCTGGGTCAGAAGGTGTTTCTGTGTGGAGTTTGCATGCTCCAGTTTCCCCCACAGTCCAAACACATGCGCTATAGGGGAACTGATTAACTAAATTGGCCGTAGTGTATGAGTGTGTGTGTGTAAATGTGTGTGTTTCCCAGTACTGGGTTGCGGCTGGAAGAGCATCCACTGTGTAAAACATGTGCTGGAATAGTTAGAGGTTCATTCCGCTGTGGCGAACTCTAAAATAGAGACTAATCCAAAGGGAAACGAATGAATGAATCTTGTGAATCTGAATCATTTTAGCGCACTAAACAATTCAATCTAGCAAACCAATTCAAGGTATTATACCGTCATACTTTTGAAACCATACTATTGTAAAATACTTGAATTAATCTGTTGTGGTGATTGTATAGTTGCTATGGTAACAAAAACTAGAGTTAATATAAACAAATAAACAAATAAAAATTGTTGTAGACAATGTAGTTGTCTACAACTATGCCACAATAAACCAGTTTACTGTAGTAAAATATTTAAAATACTACAGTATTTGTTGCCCATTCATCCTATTGTTAAAAATATATATTTTTGAGAAAGTAAAAATGAAACGATGGGTAATAAATACAATTACACATATGGAATTAGCAGCACGGTGGCGCAGTGGTTAGCACAATCGCATCACAACAACAAGGTTGCTGGTTCGAGCCCCGACTGGGTCAGTAGGCATTTCTGTGTGGAGTTTGCATGTTGGCGTGGGTTTCCTCCAGGTGCTCCAGTTTCCTTCACAGTCCAAAGACATGCAGTACAGGTGAATTGGGTAAGCTAAATTGTCCGTAGTGAATGCGTGTGAATGACTGTGTATGGATGTTTTCCAGCGATGGGTTGCAGCTGGAAGAGCATCCGCTGCGTAAAACATATGCTGGAATAAGTTGGTGGTTCATTCTGCTGTGGCGACCCCAGATTAATAAAGGGACTAAGCTGAAAAGAGAATGAAGGTATGTCCCCATAATTCACAAAAACCTGTGTGTGTGCTTGTGTGTGTGTGTGTGTGTGTGTGTGTGTGTGTGTGCGCGCCCCTTATTTTCACATTTTCTCCAAGAGTGAGGGGAAAACTGTAATCCTTTCATATATTTTCCTGTCCTCCTTTTTCGGTCCAAGGACTGGAGAGCAGAAATAGAGTGGAGGGATACAGCATGACAGTGATGGAAACGAGAGAGTGTCTTTATCTGAGATTCGCTCACTCCATTAAAGTCTGCTGGAGGACTTAACTCCGTTATCAAAGAGGAAATCCAGCTGAAGAGGACGAGCTCTGTCTCTGGCAAGATGACCCGCTTATGATCGCTTTACTGTAGAAACTCTCTGGTGTTCAACACACTCCCATCGACCATTTTTAATATAGTTCTGGAGTTCGCTAAACGCAAGAGTTGAACATTAAAGTACACATGAAATCTGAACCAACCGTGTTGATTATGTTAGCTCGCATTGCTAGTTTTGTGGATTCATCTGTGCAAAGTTAGGATGTATCAGGGTGCAGATGTACAAAACCAGTGACGAGGAATAAATTCAGTCCAAGGTTTTTATTTAAGTGCAAAAACAAATCGTGGATTCCCAGCAAAAACTAAACTCCTTTATTCTGCAAAATTATATACAAAATGTACAGAATCTATGTGTGTTCTGGCTTTGCCAATAGATAGACCCAAACACATCAACTATCCACACAAGGAAAAACATCCTAAAATGTATTCATCATGTATGGCAACCAAAATGTCTGATGAATGTCAATAGTGGTACGTCTACACAACGTCAGACTGTAGCATACTTAAATGCTGATATTTGGTTGATTTTAGGTTGGACATTGATGTTGGCCTGGTGTTGAGTTCTGACATCAACTTGATTTTCATTTCCAAACAAAATGCAACGTCCCCATGACGTTGTGGTACAACGTCAATCTGACGTCATGTTAACGTCTTGTGCCTGCTGGGTGTTTAATACGGTGGCCCAGTAGTGCAAAACACAACGCATTAAGATCACAACGCAGCAACATTAAAGGGCACCTAGGTTAGCTCTTTTTTCAGATTTAATATACGTGTTTTGTGTCTCCAGAAAGTGTGTGTAAAGTTTCAGCTCAAAAAACCCATCAGATTATTTATTATACCTTTTATTAAATTCCTATTTATACATTTTTGCACTGGGTGGTGGTTTTGGTGTACTGCTCCTTTAAGGCTAGTCCTCCCCGCCCACCGTTTCTACGTGCCTTTCTGTATGCCTTAATCTCCTCCCTCGGCTGATTCAGACAACAGACAGACTTAAAGGAAGCAGATCTCACGTAACTGTGAGAAATACTACAGTAAGAACTTTACCAATGAGGATTTGATGTAGAGTTGCTATGATGAGTTACACACAATGTCGTTACAAAGTTCACGCACACACACACAGACACAGTGTGGACACGATGCGCGCACACACACAGACACAGTGCAGACACCACACACACACACACACACACACACACACACACACACACACACACACACACACACACACACACACACACACACACACACAGACAGACAGAAACAACGCGGACACGACACGACACACAGAGACACAGACAGCGCGCGTTAAGCTTTAGCTTTGCACTCTTTTTGCACTCATATGTGACAGGATACAGGTTAATCTCCACTGCTGTATGGATATCTGTTATGTTAATGTACAAAATAAACCTGATTTAACGTCCACAAACTGGGATTGAAGCATCTTTTATAATAGTTCTGAGACGCGGCTGTGCTGATGAAGTAAAGCTGAAGTAAATCGCTGTAATTCATGACACACGTGCTCTGTTTTAAAACATGTGAAACTCACTCTTGATCACGTTTGATGATGATTGATGATCCTAGCGAACTGAACAGGCCTTTTATTCCCGGCTGCTTTGCGCTCGTCTGGTCTTGTTGATATGATTATAGACGTGACTACCGGGACATGTTAATGCGCGCAGCTGTCAATCAATTTGGTGGGCGGGGGGACCGCACTCCTATGTAAACTTGCGGTCGATCTGAAAACCGCTCCAATTGGTCCACCGTGTTTATGTTGTTAAATTGAAAAAAAAGCACTGGGTGTGCTTATATCAGCCCAATATGACGGTCTATACACCATACATGCACATATGTCTGTCCAAACAGCTTGAAAAGTAGATTTTTCACCATAGGTGCTCTTTAAGATCACAACGCAGAAACATTTCAAAAAGCAAACATTAATTTCACAGCAATGTTTCTGCGTTATGAAATTAATGTTTGCTTTTTCAAATGTTTCTGTGTTGAGATCGTAATGTCTCTGTGTTGTGAAATTCATGCGTTGTGTTTTGCACTATTGGGCCAACTGTAGTTTAAGGCCATTTGGGTCATCATACAGTAAACATCCGTTATCTTCTCATCAGACCAACAGACCAAGCAGAGAGTACAAAATCATATGTGTCTTTACAGTTTTACAGCCAACTGTGTGCTAGTTTCAAGTGCAGAGCTTGTACACCGAGACTAATAACCACGCACACTGAATTAACTTTGACTGAGGCACCGGATGCGCCGCTCGAAGCCGCGACACGGCACACCAGACACTCTCTGTGGCGCGGCAGAGACATGAAGAGTCCCGAATCGTCGCGCCACGCATTTTTGAATTCTAAACATAGGTTTCTGCAGCGGTCCGCGGCGCCCAGCCGTCGACTTGAGTGTACCCTGATAGAAACCGATGTTTAGAACTCTAAAACGCATGCTAGTTAAGATCACAGGGAGCTTCTGGGATCGTGAGAAATGCAAACGGCTGAAGTATAAGGTAGACTCAATGAGAAGTACACATGTTTGCAAACCTACCTAAAGATACAACCAATAATTCAGATTAGAGCGATAATGTGGAGAATATTGATCTTGTGTTGAGCCCAATGAGCCTTGCATCTAAAAATAGAGCTAGCGTGTTCCTTTAGTGATATCGCTTCAACTCACGCTGAAAATGGCGGACGTGAATCAACAAACTGAGGATATGATGACGCGCCTGTCAATCAATATTGGTGGGCGGGGGGACCGCTCTCCTACGTAAAGTTGCGATCGGTCTGAAATTCTCCAATTGGTCCACCGTTTTTTATGTTGTTAAATTGAATAAAAGCACTGGGTGTGTTTATATCACCCCAATATGACGCTCTATACACCATACATGCACATATGTCTGTCCAAACAGCTTGAAAAGTAGATTTTTCACCATAGGTGCCCTTTAAAATTTTAAGTTAACTCAACTTTTTATTTTTTACAGTGGTGAACGCTCAAATGTCGAAATCAAAAGTCTCCTCAACTGAATTTTTTGCTTTCATTGAACAAACAGCTCCAAACATGCAGTTAAATCATTTTTATGAGTAAATTCAACTCTGAGCTCAAAAATAAGTCCAACTAACTTACAATTTTAAACTGAGTTAACTATTTGTAAGTTAGATTTTTTACAGTGCAGTCATTTGAGGATTTGTAATTAGTTACTCTACACCACTGTAAGTAACTGAGTTACTATTATGAGAAGTGACTAGTAATTATAACTGATTACTCTTTTAAATGAACGTGTCCAGCACTGGCAGCAAGTAATGCTAACAGAGGAATGAATGAATGAATGAATCACCATCTGCCTCGCCAATATGATGTATTCAGGGATTAACATTTGCATAGCTTTCACTGTAGGTTTAATGCCTTTTTATGGCAATTAGGTTGCATTAGTTTGGATTTATATCACAATATTGGAGTGCGATATCACCGCTCTGATTAAAGTGCTCTGGAAATGCAAATTCGCAGCATTTATTTTCGGTCATGACTTTTGATGTTGTGAAGTTTGGCTCGGGATCAGATGAAGTTTCTGTTCGCACAGATTTGCCAGTCAACGCAAGTCGATCTGAACGAGACTCTGTTCTGCAGAAAAAAGCAGACTTTGGCAACCTGACAAGATTCTCGGCTAAATCATCTGTAAGATCTCTGCCTTTTTAGCCAGAAAACTCACTCAATAAAAGACAAAAGGATGAAGTGTTGAGTGCTGTAAACAGTAGCACAACACTGACGCACTCAGACATTCCTCTGTTCACAAACCCACTGAACTGCTGGCATAAACAGCCGCATCCTTGCTGTCATTTCAACTGCTTTGACAGTAATATTGTCAAATATATTTCATTTTTTTAAACAACTGCTTGCTTTTTTGAGTATATGTGGGAGATTGTAGAGTTGTGTGGGTACATTTTGCGTCTGCGAAATAAACCTTTTATTATTTTTCTAAATATTTAAGGACAGAGTTTTTAATAATAACACAATTTATAACTAATAATTTATTAAAGATTTATGTTGTATGCATGACGTATGAATGAATGAATGAACATTTGATGTACCCACAATTCTGGAATAAGTACTGAAATATTACAGATTTATTTATATTTGAGGTGCAGAATTTTCACTTTTGAGGTATTACGTTTATTTATTTATTTATTTATTATGCTGAATTTTATTATATGTATTTGTTTTTAATTTGTTTATTTATAAATTGTTTAATCATTTTGTTTATTTATTATGTTTATTTATTTATTATGTTTATTTATTCTTTACATTTATTATGTTGATTTATTTATTGTTTATTTATTTGTTTTTATTATTATGTTTAATTATTATGTTTATTTTTTATGTTATTTATAAATTATTTTTTATTTAATTATTATGTTGATATATTATGTTTGTTTATTTACTATGTTGATTTATTTATTTATTATGTTGATTTATTTATTACATTTATTTATTTATTTATTATGTTGATTTATTTATTTTTTGTGTTGATTTATTTATTACGTTTTTTATTTATTTGTAATGTTGATTTAATTATTATGTTTATTTATTTATTTTGTATTATTATGTTTAATTATTATGTTTATTTTTTGTGTTATTTATGTTATTTATTATTTTTTATTTAGTTATTATGTTTATTTATTTATTATGTTGATTTAATTGTTTATTTGTTTATTTTATTATTATGTTTAATTATTATGTGTATATTTTTATGTTATTTATTAATTCATTATTTTTTACTTAATTATTATGTTGATTTATTATGTTTATTTATTTATTATGTTTATTTATTTATTTATTAAATTTATTTATTTATTTATTTATTTATTTATTATGTTTTTTATTTATTTATTATGTTGATTTAATTATTGTTTATTTATTTATTTTTATTTTTATGTTTAATTATTATGTTTATTTTTTATGTTATTTATTTATTCATTATTTTTTACTTAATTTTTATGTTGATTTATTATGTTTATTTATTTATTTATTTATTTATTTATTTATTTATTTATTTATTTATCTATCTATTATGTTTTTTATTTATTTATTATGTTGATTTAATTATTGTTTATTTATTTATTTTATTATGTTTAATTATTATGTTTATCTTTTTATGTTATTTATGTTATTTATTTCTTTATTTAATTATTATGTTTATTTATTATGTTTATTTATTTATTGTGTTTTTACTATTTACAACATCCTTTATATTCATTTTTAGCCAAAACATTACCACTATTTTAACTTTAGCAGAGTTAAGAAATCACATTCATGTAATTACTCAGCACTAATGCAGGCTATTGATTGATTAATCATTGTATATTGATTGTTTGATTGACTGGCTGATTGACTGAGTGACTGACTGACTGACTGACTGACTGACTGATTGATTGATTGATTGATTAAATGCAAAATTTAACCATTGCCTGTTGCGCTTTCTCTTATTCATAAGTTATAGTGTGTCATCTTTTTAAGTCTTAAGTCTATTTTCCAGTAAAAATGTGCATCACATTTTAGTTAATTAGTTAATTTATTTGATTCTAAGAAAGTTTGTATTGCAAAATATAAACTCCCAATTCGTAGCAAGTAATTAATAGTGAATACTGTAATGTTTTTGAAGATTGTTTACCCGACCTGCTCGCATATCATCCAGTTTGTGCTGAATATTTTCATAAATGTTTTAATAGTTTTTTAAAAGTTGAAAAATAAGGTAATTTTTGTACGTTTATAGTATTTTTTCTTTGTAAACGTCCTTGGTTTGGGTGAACTGTCTCTTTAAAACAGCTTATTTTGCCACATTTATTTCTGTTATTGCTCTTCACCTCTCATTGTCTCGCTCCATTAGTTGGAGTGCGTCTCATTAGAAACACATTAGACAGGTGAAGAGTTAATGACATGAGTGTGGGGAATCGGTTAAGCACACCAGTTTACATGCTAAACGTAATAATAACACTGACCTCAGAGAACTCTTTAGATAAACACTCATAGACAAGCATGCTGTTTTTAACAGGCTGCTCTATGATGCACTACATTGTCTGTCTTTATTTATCAACAATGTTACTTAGGGTACGTTTTGCTGTACGTTTCAGATGACAAATCCACTAGAGGGCGCTGTAAAACTATAGCTTTGTTGGGCGATGTGTAAAACCATGTTGTATATGTAAAAAACTATGTTGCACTGTAACAAAGAAGTTGGGACATTTATCCTTGTAGATTTGGGAGTGAAATAGGAAGACAATCGTGTTGGAATACTCCGGGTCTGCTGCTTGGAATATATTAGGAGTCTTAAATATAAAGTAATAGAGACTCGTATGCCTCTGGGCTTGATTGAAACTGATTTTAATTCATTTTAATGTTTAATTTTTGTATGAAGGTCATATTAAAAGCTTGTTAGGAAGCCTTTACTTTTCTCTAGATTTAATTGATTTACCTTATTACTTCACCTTTCAATTTTGAGCTTGCAAATTGAATTTAAAAATATATATTAATTAAATGTATAAATTATTCTGATTTATAAAGAACTACTGGACTATTTCAACATTTATTTATTTAAACAACTGAATCCTATATTTGGATTATACCAGACCCTTCTATATCCTAGAGCCTTCAGATATTTTACTTTCATTATTATATTTATTATTTTATTTTATTATTATTTTATTCTTAAGTCAGTTCATTTGTTAGTTGTAACTTTAACAGTATCACCATTGCTTACTAATAACTATGACATTATATATATATATATATAATTGTAAGAATATCGTTTTTTTGTTGTTTTTTTTTATTGCACCAAAAAATAAATAAAGATTTCTTCAGGATTATGTTTTAAAATGTCTTTAAAACTCAGACAACATTAATCATTTATTTTATTCTATTTTGATCTGTAAATCCAGAATTTGAAGGGTGATAAAAATATCAATAAAATTTAAATAAATAAATAAAAATCATCAATAAAAATAAGTAGTAAATAAATAAATAAATACAATTAAAAGCTTCATAAAAATTAATGAATAAAATTCATTGTTAACTAAAATACTCAATCCAAATAAATAAAATAATTAATAATAATAAGATTAAGGGATAAAATATTAAAAAATGTAAATAAATAATTAAAATTAAATAAATAAAAAAACAAAATATTTTATTTTATTTATTTTATTTTTATTTATTTAAAAAAACACTAAAGAATATAAAAAAATTTAAATATTTGTAACATTTATTGATTTATTTATAATATAATATAATATTATTTAAAAAAATTTTTATTATATATATATATATATATATAAATAAAATAAAATAAGGTTGTTATAATAAAATAACACTGTTGCCTCACAGAAAGAAGGTCACTGGTCAGTTGGTGTTTCTGTGTGGAGTTTGTATGTTCTCCTCATGTTGGTGTGGGTTTCCTCCGGGTGCTCCGGATTCCCCCACAGTCCAAACACATGCGCTATAGGGGAATTGATCAACTAAATTGGCCGTAGTGTATAAGTGTGTGTGTGTGTGTGTGAGTACTGGTACTGTACACTTTTCCCAGTACTGGGTTGCAGCTGGAAGGGCATACGCTGTGTAAAATTTTGTATAAGTTTGAGGTTCATTCTGCTATGATGATGAATGAAGGAACTAAGCTGAAGGAAAATGAATTAATGAATGAATAAAAATAAAATAAATTCAAATAGAATATGTATTTCCAAAAACACCAGAACATTCAGCACTACCCCACTGTTGTTCTCCCAGCATGCAGTGTATTTATGTGTCCGTGTACCTTCTGCCGCCTCCGGAGAGTGAAGTTCTTCCACAGTAACAATCCGAGCTGCGTCCGGAGACTCATTATCACAGCTGACGGAGGGAATATCAACAGTTACTCCTGCAGAAACACAGAAAATAAATAAAAGAGGACATTTATTAACCACAGCAAACTAATTAGCTAATCATAAAACCAAATCTCTGTCTTTAGCGCTCGTAAACGCCAGATCTGTAGTAAAACTAGCACTGCAGCTCTGTTGTTCTTCACAAAGCTGTCACAAATATAACAAAACCCCGGAAAAATCAATGTTTTTAAACTATTTTATTTAGTTTATTAAAGTCACACAAGGACGGCACGGTGGCTCAGTGGTTGGCACTGTGACCTCACAGCATGAAGGTCGCTGGTTCGAGTCACGTGCGCTATAGGGGAATTGATTAACTAAATTGGCCTTAGTGTATGAGTGTGTGTGCGTGTATGTGTGAATTAGTTTGTATGGGTGTTTCCCAGTACCGGGTTGCAGCTGGAAGGGCATTCGCTGCGTAAAACATATGCTGGATAAGTTGGCGGTTCATTCCACTGTGGCGACCCCTGTTGAATAAAGGGACTAAGCTGAATTATATTTGTTTATTTGAGTGAGCACGTATGTGTGTATGTGTATGCATGTGAATGTGTGTGTGTGTGTATGTGTATGCATGTGAATGTGTGTGTGTGTATATGTGAATATGAATGTGTGTGTGTGTGTGTATGTGAATATAAATGTGTGTGTGTGTGTGTATATGTGAATGTGAATGTGTGTGTGTATTTGTGAATATGAATGTGTGTGTGTGTGTGTATGTGAATGTGAATATGAATCTGTGTGTGTATATGTGAATATGAATGTGAGTGTGTGAGAGTGAACATGAATATGTTAATGTTTGTGTGTGTGTGTGTGTGTGTGTGTGTATATATATATATATGTATGTTTATGTAAATGCATGCGAGTGTGTTTATGTGTGTTTATCTGAGTGTGTGTGTATGTTTATCTGAGTGAGTGTGTGTGTATCAGGGGACTGTATGAATGTTTTTAGCCAAGCAGAAGAATAAAGCGGACTCGGAGAGACGTTTAATTGGCACTAGTGGGAAAGGTGTGTGTCCGGGTCGCCTTTACTGCTGTGGAAATGAGCACACACTCATCCTCAAACACTCCAGGAACACACTCTTCTAGATAAGAAAGGGTTCAGCAGAGTTCACCACCAGATTTGATGCCCTCTGTTACATGAAAGAGCACATTATAATCGACACACACACTGCAGACTGACTTACCACTGAACTTTGCTCCAGTCCTAATTATCGGATCTAACTGCTCAAGTCAAATATCATTATTTTATAGTGTGTTACATTGTTAGAGCAGACAGTACACTGCAAAAATGCTTTCCTTAGCTATTTGGACTAGAAACAAGACAGAAAACTGAACAAGTCTTAAATCATGAAGCACTTGAGTTAAACTGATGAATGCAGCTTTACTGAATATTAAACCGCAGCTGAGTACAACAAACAGGAGACAGTGGCAATGCAATGAACCCGAACTCCAGCGGGAGACAGAAATGGAGGCAAAAAATGCCTTGGGAGAAGCTAGGCTCATTCAGGGGATCAGTCCTCATCTGGCCAATTAATGGGTAATGATGTGAGTTATAATTCCAGGCTGCGTCACGAATCAGTTTATATAGTACTCTAATTTTTAGGGTGAAACCCAGAGGACAAACGAGCAAAACAGCCTACAATGATCATGTGAATTGAAAAACAATATCCAATCAGAAAGCAGGCTGACAGAAGACCCGTTTTAGTGTTAGTCTTTTTGGTACAAATGTCATTGGTTTGATCCAGCTGATCTGATGACATAGGTCTAATCTCATTGGTCTGATGATCTGATGACATTGGTCTGATCTAGCTGATCTGATGAGAATGGTCTGTTCTCACTAGTCTGAAAATCTGGTGACAATGGTCTGATCTCATTGGTCTGATGATCTGATGACAAAAGTCTGATTTTATTGGTCTGATCAAGATGATCCAATGACAATAGTCTGATCTCATTGATCTAATGCAGCTGATCCAATGACAATGGTCTGATCTCATTGGTCTGATCCAGCTGATCTGATGATAATTGTCTGATCTCATTGGTCTGATCCAGCTAATTTGATCACAATGGTCTGATCTCATTGTTCTGATCCAGCTGATCTGATGACAATTGTCTGATCTCATTGGTCTGATCCAGCTAATCTGATGATGGTCTGATCTCATTGGTCCGATAATCTGATGACAATGGTCTAATCTCATTGGTCTGATCCAGCTGATTTGATGACAATACTCTGATCTGATTGGTCTGATCGAGCTGATCTGATGATAATAGTTTGAGCTCATTGGTCTGATCCAGCTGATCTGATGATATCGGTCTGATCTCATTGGTCTGATCCATCTGATCTGATGACAATGGTCTGATCTCATTGGTCTGATGCGGCTGGTCTGATCTCATTGGTCTGATCCAGCTGTTCTGATGACAATGGTCTGATCTCATTGGTCTGATAATCTGATGATGATAGTCTAATCTCATTGGTCTGATGATCTGATGACAATAGTCTGATCTCATTGGTCTGATATTCTGATGACAATAGTCTGATCTTATTAGTCTGATCCAGCTGATCTGATGGCAATTGTCTGATCTCATTGGTCTGATCCAGCTGATCTGATGACAATTGTCTGATCTTATTGGTCTGATCAAGCTGACCTGATGACAATGGTCTGACCTCATTGGTCAGATCCAGCTGATCTGATGCAAATGGTCTGATCTCATTGGTCTGAACGTGATGATCTCATGAGAATGGTCTGATCTCTTTGGTCTGATAATCTGATGACAATGGTCTGATCTCATTGGTCTGATCCAGCTGATTTAATGACAATTATTGCTCTGATTACTTATAGCTTTTATCTGATTCACAGCATTTCAACACGTGTATTCAGGACACTATGTTACTGTGTTTTTCTTTGCTGGTTGGACATTATCAGTCAAACCATACTAATCTGGCCATACAGGTCCGATCTCACTCAGTCTGATCAACCATTCTACATCCGCAATTAACATTACACATACTTATTTATAGCAAGTAGATAGAATAGAGTTAAACAGACTGTATTTTAAATGCAATTTTAGGCAAAACATATATCATAGAGGCTTCTTGTTGGAATGAGAGAATATGAAATGACTCAGAGGTTGTTTATCGTGAGCAGGTTGAAAGATGTTACGTGATATCTGTCCGTCCTTATGGGACACGTCTAAGTTAATTAGCTATTTGTCTTTTCCAAAGTGACTTACAGTACAATTATTACGAGGACAGTCCCAC